>NC_061513.1:273036319-273179716 GCF_022539505.1 Lolium rigidum | reverse complement strand
CATTAATGGAACAAAGAAATTCATCCATCATAGCAAAAGAGGCAATGCGAAATAAAAGGCAGAATCTGTCAAAACAGAACAGTCCGTAAAGATGGATTTCATCGAGGCACCAGACTTGCTCAAATGAAAATGCCCAAATCGAATGAAAGTTGCGTACATATATGAGGATCACGCACGTAAATTGGCATATTTTTCTGAGCTACCTACAGAGAGGCAGGTCGAAATTCGTGACAGCAAAGAAATCTGTTATCGCGCGAAGAATCCAAATCTAGTATGAACCTTACTATCAAAGACTTTACTTGGCACAACAAAGCACAAAACTAAGATAAGGAGAGGTTGCTACAGTAGTAAACAACTTCCAAGACTCAAATATAAAACAAAAATACTGTAGTAAAAACATGGGTTGTCTCCCATAAGCGCTTTTCTTTAACGCCTTTCAGCTAGGCACAGAAAGTGTATATCAAGTATTATCAAGAGATGGAGCATTGACATCGGGGTTTGGAGTTTTCTCAACTATGCATTGTATCTTATCTATGTAAGTTTCAGAGGCTCCCTTTTCATTACCCTTAGGCTTGCTACTCTCATCAAACAAATCTTCAGGAACAATCCAATCGAAATTCTTTTCTAGTGCCTCGCACATTCCCAAGAGCTTGCAGGGTATCGATGTTTTAATATCCCCCTCATAATTAACTTTATTAGTGTACTTTTGTCTATCTTTTTCCATCTTCTCAAGGGTGCTAGCAAAGTTTGTATAAGAGCCAAGCATATTATATTTAGTAAAGACCTTTCTAGCTTCTCTTGCTATTCCCCCAAATTCTTTAAGAAGGGTTTCTAATACAAAATCTTTCTTTTCTCCTTCTTCCATATCACTAAGTGTAAGAAACATATGTTGAATTACAGGATTGAGATTAACAAATCTAGCTTCTAACGCGTGTACTAAAGAAGCAACAACAATTTCATAAGTAGGAGCAAGTTCTACCAAGTGTCTATCTTCAAAATCTTCAGCCGTACTAATATGAGTGAAAAAAAATTCTATGTTATCTTTCCCGAGGATAGACCCTCGCCCTACCGGTACATCTTTAAGAATAAACTTAGGAGGAAACATGATGAAGCAAGTAAAGTAAATGCAAGTAACTAATTTTTTTGTGTTTTTGATATAGGATGCAAGACAGTAAATAAAGTAAAACTAGCAACTAATTTTTTTGTGTTTTGATATAATGCAGCAAACAAAGTAGTAAATAAAGTAAAGCAAGACAAAAACAAAGTAAAGAGATTGGATTGTGGAGACTCCCCTTGCAGCGTGTCTTGATCTCCCCGGCAACGGCGCCAGAAAAAGAGTTGCTGGCGTGCAGTTGACGTGGGAGTTAGAAATCTTTGTGGAGTAACTTTTCTTCAGGTCCCCGGCAACGGCGCCAGAAAAAGAGCTTGATGGCGTGTAACTCACACGTTCGTTAGGAACCCCAAGAGGAAGGTATGATGCGCACAGCAGCAAGTTTTCCCTCGAGAAAGAAACCAAGGTTTATCGAACCGGGAGGAGCCAAGAAGCACGTTGAAGGTTGATGGCGGCGGGATGTAGTCCGGTGCAACACCAGGGATTCCGGCGCCAACGTGGAACCTGCACAACACAACCAAAGTACTTTGCCCCAACGAAACAAGTGAGGTTGTCAATCTCACCGGCTTGCTGTAACAAAGGATTAGATGTATAGTGTGGATGATGATTGTTTGCGGAAAACGAGTAGAACAAGTATTGCAGTAGATTGTATTCAATATAAAAGAATGGACCGGGGTCCACGAGTTCACTAGAGGTGTCTCTCCCATAAGATAAATAGCATGTTGGGTGAACAAATTACGGTCGGGCAATTGACAAATAGAGAGGGCATGACAATGCACATACATGATATGATGAATATTGTGAGATTTAATTGGGCATTACGACAAAGTACATAGACCGCTATCCAAGCATGCATCTATGCCTAAAAATTCCACCTTCGGAGTTATCATCCGAACCCCTTCCGAGTATTAAGTTGCAAAACAACGAGACAATTGCATTAAGTATGGTGCGTAATGTAATCAATAACTACATCCTCGGACATAGCATCAATGTTTTATCCCTAGTGGCAACAAGCACATCCACAACCTTAGAACTTTCTCGTCACCGTCCCAGATTTAATGGAGGCATGAACCCACTATCGAGCATAAATACTCCCTCTTGGAGTTAAGAGCAAAAACTTGGCCAGAGCCTCTACTAATAACGGAGAGCATGCAAGATCATAAACAACACATAGGTAATAGATTGATAATCAACATAACATAGTATTCTCTATCCATCGGATCCCGACAAACACAACATATAGAATTACAGATAGATGATCTTGATCATGTTACGCAGCTCACAAGATCCGACAATGAAGCACATGAGAAGACAACCATCTAGCTACTGCTATGGACCCATAGTCTAGGGATGAACTACTCACTCATCACTCCGGAGGCGACCATGGCGGTGAAGAGTCCTCCGGGAGATGATTCCCCTCTCCGGCAGGGTGCCGGAGGTGATCTCCGAATCCCCGAGAAGGGATTGGCGGCGGCGGCATCTCGATGGGTTTTCCGTATCGTGGCTCTCGGTACTGGGGGTTTCGCGACGAAGGCTTTAAGTAGGCGGAAGGGCAACGCGGGGGCCACACGAGGGCCCCACACGCCGGGCCGCGCGGCCAAGACCCGGGCCGCGCCGCCCTGCTGTGGCGGCGCCTCGTGGCCCCACTTCCTTTCCCCCTCGGTCTTCTGGAAGCTTCGTGCAAAAATAGGACCCTGGGCGTTGATTTCGTCCAATTCCGAGAATATTTCCTTTGTAGGATTTCTGAAACCAAAAATAGTAGAAAATAGCAACTGGCTCTTCGGCATCTCGTTAATAGGTTAGTGCCGGAAAATGCATAAATACGACATATAATGTGTATAAAACATGTAGATATCATCAATAATGTGGCATGGAACATAAGAAATTATCGATACGTTGGAGACGTATCAGTAAAGCATGGGAAAAGTATCACATACACGATGGGTTCTTGTTTAGAGCTAACAAACTATGTGTTCCAGAATCGTCTGTGCGTTTGCTCTTATTGCAGGAATCACATGCTGGAGGTTTGATGGGTCATTTTGGGCGTGAGAAGACGCTACTCATGCTCGCTGATCACTTTTATTGGCCAAAGATGAGGCAGGATGTGGACAGGTATGTGAAGAGGTGCATTACTTGCAACAAGTCCAAGTCCAAGCTGAAGCCTCACGGTTTGTATACTCCGTTACCAGCACCTACTACACCTTGGGAAGATATTAGTATGGATTTTGTGTTGGGTTTGCCGCGTACTAAAAGAGGCCATGATTCTATATTTGTGGTAGTGGACAGATTTTCTAAAATGTCACACTTTATTGCTCGCCACAAAAGCGACGATGCGTCGCATATTGCTAACCTGTTTTTCAGGGAGATTGTTCGACTACATGGAGTCCCGAAGACTATTGTTTCGATCGTGATGTGAAGTTCATGAGCTACTTCGGAAGACACTTTGGGGAAAGCTAGGGACGAAGCTACCGTCGGTACTACTTGTCATCCCCAAACTGATGGTCAAACTGAGGTGGTGAATCGAACCTTGTCACAACTGTTGAGATCCATGATCAAGAAGAACCCGAAGGAGTGGGAAGAGTGTTTGCCGCATGTAGAGTTTGCTTACAACAGGGCGGTACATTCTACCACGGAGCTGTGTCCTTTTGACGTGGTGTATGGTTTCAAACCCATTACTCCACTTGACTTGTTGCCTTTGCCCGTACATGAACGAGTTAATATGGAGGCATCCAAGAGGGCAGATTTTGTGCGTAAGATCCATGTGAAGACTAAAGAGTTGATAGAGAAGAAAGGCAAGAGCAATGCTGCAAGGATGAACAAGAAGCGCAAAGAGATGTTGTTCAAGCCTTGTGATATGGTCTGGGTGCATTTTCGCAAGGATAGGTTCCCGAAGTTGCGGAAGTCTAAGTTGAAGCCTCGTGGTGCTGGTCCTTACAAAGTGCTTGCCAAGATCAATGATAATGCATACTCGATAGATCTTCCAGTTGATGAGTTTGGTGTCAGTACTTCTTTCAATGTTGCTGATTTGACACCATATGACAGAGAAGACCTTGGAGCGTCGAGGTCGACGCCTTTTGAAGGGGGAGATGATGAGGACATCCCTACTACACCACTACCTCCGTCATTGACAAATGAAGATGAACCTGCTGTGAAGCTCAAATCCGATGAAGTTCGGATTGGACCAATTACAAGGGCTCGTGCGAAGCTACTTAAACAACAGGTGAACTTGTTTCTAAACGGTACTTTGATTGATGAGAACTTTATACTCGCCTAAATCCTATTACTTATGTATCATCGGGTATCAAGAGGAGACGAGCGTCGCACGAGGAGTAGAGGAGCAGCTGGACATGAAGACGGACGTCAAGATGGACGTGAAGCTGGACATGGAGCTGGACATGAAGATATCTCATGGTCGCGCGAGGGAGGAGCGGGAGGCATGCGCGAGAGGAGAAGACGACGTCCAGGCCGGTCCAGAACCCGGTCCGACCGGGCCCCAGACCGGCCAGCCCGGTCCCCAGCCCGGTTGACCGGTCGCCAACCGGCCGCCCACCGGATATGATGCATCGTACCGGGCAACAACCGGGAAGTTGCGAAGTTTCCGATTGCCGCCCGGTCGACCGGACGCCAGACCGGCCGACCCGGTCCCTGGCCCGGTTGACCGGATTCCAGACCGGATTAGTCCGAGTCTGTCTCGACCAGATCTATTCTGGGTCGGTTATTCTTATATCTTTTCGACCAGAACTCGTCCCGGACACCTATATAAGTGCCCAGGACGCCCCTAGCTGCTTTAGACCACGTTTAAGATAAACCCTAGTTCTTAGTTGTTTGCTCTAGCAAAACTATTGAATCCCTACACCATATTGCTTGATATTGTGTAGATCCTGAAAAAGTCTTGTGTGATCTGCTGTTCCATTGGGGATTAGACGGTTGCAACTTACCGCTTCGTGGTCGGCGGCTACGTGCGCAAGTGTGTGGAGTTCCGAATATCTTGCAGGGTTGAGAGCTGTTGCATTGGCTACAGGGACCAATCGAGAGATCTCGTTGCGTCATACAAGTTATCATCCACTTCATCGTCGTGTTTCTCCGCTGCCATCACCCCGTGATCATCATCCCCACCGTTGCTTACTGAGAAGATCGGGCCACCCCTTATCAAGTCAAGGTCCGGATGCACCGGGAAGAAGGTCCATCAACAACACCCACCAAGTAGCATTCATCCCGGAGGCCACGGTAGCCAGCATCATCAACCTATTTCATCACATTGGCAAGTATATAACAGAAGAGGCCACAAAAAATGAATATAGCTCTAATAGATTACTAATATTTAAAAAAAGCACATAGTTCACACGTAATAATACTTGATCAAAGTGCAAAGGGAAAGTTTCTTAGGAAATAGATGATAGATATGTGTATCCTAGGTCTTATTGGCCTAGAGAAGTGAGCAAGCAATTTTGTGGCGGCCATTCTCCGAGAGAGTACCTGTGTTTTTTAAACAACAACCTTTAACACTTTTTCTACAAGCATATTTGCATTTGAATGTTTTCAAATTACAAAAGGAGAATTGTCTTGTAGTGACACATTAGTAGATGGCGGAGGTAGCAAGCAAGCGAACTTGTGCTTGACCCCGGTCAAGAGGAAGCAAAGGCTGCTGCCTCCTGCAGTCCTGCAGATCCCATCTTCTGCAAAGCTAGCTGCTTTTACGTAGCGCTCGCTGCCATTGGGAACACACCACGCGTCCTCTCAACTTTCCGTTTTGCTTCTTATCTCTCGCTGCCTTGCTCCAGCTCTTCCCCTCTCGTCCTATTCTCCTTCTCCCCTGACACAACTCAGAGAGAGACAAGGCGAGGAGAAGCGGCGGCCATGTCTGGACAGGTGAGCGAGAACGATCTTGGGATCGTCCTCTTGCAGGCCATGCTCGCCGCCAAGAACATCCGCCCCCAGCGCGACCGCCTCGTGCAGCTCCGGCGCCGGCTGGAGCAGCTCAGCCTCAGCCCCGGCGACGACCACGCGGACAGGATCAAGAAGCTCGCCCGCGACCTCTTCGACGTCTACTTCATCGGCATCGAGTACGGCGCGCGCGTCCTCGCCACCTGCCTCAAGCTGGCAGTCCAGCACGGCGCCCGCTTCGCCGTCAACCTCGCCTTCACCGCCATGCCCGACGAGCAGCTCCACGACGCGCTCCTCGCGCAGCGGCTCCCCGCGCGCCCGACCACCCAGGCCGAGGCCTTCTCCCGCGTCGAGATGACCTTGAACTGCGTCAAGGTTATCCAAGACCACCACATCCCGCGCTGCATCGAGCACCTCGTCGGCGAACGCCCGCCCACCGTCTTCGCTATCTACAGTGGCCAGGCCAAGACCGACTCCTCGGACAAGGCCCCGACCGCCGTCGCCACTGCCGTGGACCTGGACAAGGCGCGCGACTACCTCGACCGCGCCATCACGCTCGCGGACCTCGCCGTCAAGCACATCGACCTCGCCGTCGCCGTCATCTCCAGGTTCATGGACCCCAAGAAGGTCGCCAGCCACGCCGAGTACACCGACAAACGCGCATACATCTCTGAGGTACCTGCACTGGCTACTCGTTTTGCTGCTACTAGATCTGATGTCTATCTCCCTCTATCTGCAAGAACCAATCTATTCATGTATGTAACCAATACTGAATTCATTTTGCTCGCTTCACTGCAGAAGGGACCTTATCCATCAGACTGAGCCATGATTCAACGACGTGCTTCACCTGGTCGAGGATGTCAAGCAATGAAGGGGGTGGGATCCCTTGCATTGTTGATGAAAGCTGTTTAATTTACCTATGATTTCTGTTTTCCAAGTTGCAACCCTATATTTCAGTTCTGTTCGGTTAGATTAAGCTCTGCTACTATATATCTAGTCTAGCTAGTTCAATTTCTGGACTGCCGTGGTTATCGGATTGATTCTGCGTAATGTAATGTACCTGCATCTATATCTGTGGGCGCTCGATATTTTTATTCATGCTGTGTGATGACATTTTCTCTGGATCCGTGGATTTCTATCAATAGCATGTGTCCTCAGTTTTGTAAAATATTTTTCTTCATTATTCTGGTTGTGATCGATGATGATTGATGATAATCAACAAACTCCTGCAGTGCTTGCCACAAATCACTGAAGATGATGATAACCAATAAACCTGTTTGTATGCAATTACTGTGGCGTTCATGTATTAGCAACGGAGCGTTACATCAACAAACTGGCTCTAACAGGTGGGTCAATGCTGTCAGTTTTTGTGTCAATCAATTCCATTTTAGTGTACATTGTGAGTAGTCACATTTTGTCGAGCCACGGAAAGCGGTAGTTTTTTTTTCTTCCGAATTTAAGCTAAAGAGTGATAGTTTTATGCTAAGTGCTCTTTAGGAAGGAGCAGTGTACTATGTAAGAGCATCTCCACCGGTGCCCCTTAAATAGTCGTCGGCAGAGGCGCCGGCACCTTCGTTTGAGGGACACCGGCATTGCATCCTCTATTTGAGGGAGCAGTTCCCACACCGGCGCTCCCAAACAGGCGGCCCCGATAATTTTTTTTAACACAAACTACATATTTAAACTTAGAGTTTTATTTTAATGTCATTCAGGATCGAGGAATGAATAATATTTTTGTTTAAATCCGAGTAAAACATTATTCATTCCTCGACCCCGGATGATATTTTGAAACATGCTTCTCTAGCCTACTACCTACTGGCCACCTGGATCTGTGAAGGTGGACGATCGACCGGAGCTCTCTCTCATGCTCTCTCTCATGATCTCTCCCCTGGTCTCTTCGCTGCTCCTCCGTCGTCGATCCCCCGCTGCTCTCTCCGCCACAAATGTCAAGTAGGCGGCTCTATCCGCGGCCGCCGCCTCCTGACGCAGCTGCTGCTCCAGCTCTTCCCGCCGCCGACGGTGATCCAACTTCTGCCTCTGTATCCGGAGTTGCATCTCCGCCAAACGCCGCCCCTCGTAGACTTCATCCTGACGCTGCGTCTCCTCCCGCTGCAACCGCCGCAGCGCAAGCTCCTCCCACCCCTTCTACCGGCGCGCCTCCCACCGACGCTGGCTCAGCAGCGCCCGCCGCCGCGCCTCCTGGAACTTCAGCCGCTCCGCCTCCTCGAGCACCAGCCGGTTCTCCTCTCCCGCTGCCGTCGCTTCGCCTCCTGGCGCTGCCGCTCGCCCGCGTCGTAGGCATCTACGGTCGCGGCTAGCGCCGCCTCCCACAACTCATACTCTACGAGCTGCGGGTCCGCCTCCACCACTTCTACGGCCGCCTCTAGCGCCGCCTCGTCCCACGAATCCCACATTGTGCATTTTCTAGGGTTTTTGCAGCAATGGCGGGGGAGGAGGGATAATATAGACCGTCGGCGAGGCGGGAAACATCCCACACGGTGTCGTGGCGGGAGACTATCCCGCGCGGCGCCGTGGCGGGAGAGTTTCCGGCTAGGCGTCGTGGCGGTAAAATGTCCCTCGCGGCGCCCTGGCGTCACTGACAAGCGGCTCTCACGCCCAAAATTTTCAGCCTTGCGAGGCGCCGGCGCGCCCGTTTCGCGCCCTTGGCGAACGGACCGACACGGGGTTTCCTTTGATTCTATTGGGCTCGACAATTGACCGGCGCCGTTTGGGGCGCGCCGGTGCGAGCCAATTTTCGCTCCCTGCCCCCAAATCGCGGGGCCACTATCGGGGGCGCCGGTGGAGATGCTCTAAGGTGTATGGTGCCGCTTGGCACTATGGTAGTACGAGACTATTATCAGAAACCACATTTTTCAAATTTTCATCTAGCACTTTCAAATTGCAAAAAGAATTATCTTGTAGTGGCATTGTAGTTCTAGTTTCAAACATAAAAGGCACATAGCTTATTTGATAGTATATGTGTTAACATTCTTTTTTATAGAAACAACTATTGGAATGCATTCAACTACAAACGCAAACATAGTCACGTATAGGGCTGCAAACGAGTCGAGTTAGATTGAGTGCTTGTAAAAATCTCGAGTCAATCTCGATTAAGGTTCAAGCTAAGAAAAATAATTAAAATTTCAATTTTGCTTGCATATAAAATAAAGAAAAATACCATCCACATCATATAAAAGAAATAAATTAAATGTTTATATTGGCTTAATCAAATCACATCTAGATTAGATGGAAAGAATCTCATCTAGAATATATAAGAAAAAATATTTTTACATGGGATCTTCTATTATATATACCTGATTAGATTTTTCGAGCTATCGAGCGAGCTAGTGTTAGCTCAAGATCAACTCGTGCTTTAATTGAGCTATACAAGACACTCATACTCGGCTTATTTGTTTTCGAATGGATCTCGAGCCGCTCACTGAGTGTAGCCCTAGTCACGTAACATCTACAGAAGGCAGGGTTTTGAGTTTCAAAATAGACAGCCAAGTCATTAAATATGTGGTGGTCCATCTATTTTGGATGGAACTAAAAAATGTTACACATTAGTGAGTAATGGATGTCAAGGTCTTCTATAATTGACAATTTTTATAGAGAAAATATGAATATTTACAATATCAAATCAGAATCAATTGATCTAAAACATTTTTTCCGAAATATTGTACCTCAACATTTCCAAAAAAAAAAAAAAAATTTGGAAGGCTAGGAAAGCTAAAGTAGCCGTCCAAAACATTTTATAATTTGAAACTGAGATAATCCCTCCGATACATATTCTTAGTCCATAATATGGATGTATCTCGACACATTTTAATTCTAGATACATCCATATTAACGATAAAAAAATATGAATTGGAGGAAGTAATTTTTTTGTACATTTGATCAAACATAGTAATTTTTTTGACTTCTGACCATATTTATATGCCCTGTTCATTGGAACAAAGATAGTGGAAAAATTAAAATGGAGGTCCAGCTACACATAACGAATTATCTCCAAACACTCACAATTCGTGTTTCAAAGTTTCAAAAAATCCAAATTAAAATTTTAGAGATAGCCAATGATATATACTACAATGACGTAAAATCTCCATACAAACTACCTCATATTCTAGGCTACACAAAAATGACAAATTCTGACCAATTTTTATTAGTGAATAGCGCACATTTCAATGACATATTGTAGCATACATCATTGACTATTTCAAGACTATTTCATAGTGAATAATACATCATGGGTGACACAGATCCTTCTTTTTTTGAACATTTCAAAAACGACATTTTACGGTTTTAAAAGTTCTGAGCAGAAATTGTAGAAGTTGAAAATAGTGTACTCTACCTTCCTGAGAAATCTCAACTCGAAAAACACGTATTTTCGGCTGCTCAATAGTAATAAATGCGACATGTAAAGTACTGAAGAGTGTAAAATTGCAATCCTCCTGATGATTTTGCTAAGCCTAGAATATAATGTTTTTCAGGTTGAGATTTCGTATACCGGTAGTCTACATCATTATCTACACCTAGGAGGATGTTATTCAGATTTTAAAAATATCCTGCCATGTTAATTTCCATTTTTTTTAAATGAGCTTCATGTATCTCGAAAGCTAATTTCCTCCGTGAGCAAGCAAGTTTCTTAGTTTTCCCTGTATTTTTTGTACCAACTTTTTAAAATTGTTTATCTGAAAACGTTTTCAAAATTACAAAAGGAGAATTGTCTTGTAGTATGGCACAGTATGAGCAACCCAAACTTGTGCGTGTCCCCGGTCAAAAGGAAGAAAAGGCTGTGTAAGTAGGCCCATGTTGCAGATCCTATCACCTGCAAAGCCTAGTAGTACCTTTTACATTGGGAACTCGCCACGCGTCCTCTCCACTCCCCATTCCTGCATCCTGCCTTGCTCGAGCTCTTCCGACAGAGAGAGAGAGAGACGAGGCTAGGAGAAACGGCGGCCATGGCTGGGCAGGTGAGCGAGAAGGATCTAGAGATCGTGCTCATGCAGGCCATGACCGCGGCGAAGAACATCCGCCCCCAGCGCGACCGCCTCCTGCAGCTCCGGCGCCGGCTGGAGCAGCTCAGCCTCAGCCCCGGCGACGACCACGCGGACAGGATCAAGAAGCTCGCCCGCGACCTCTTCGACGTCTACTACATCGGCATCGAGTACGGCGCGCGCACCCTCCTCACCTGCCTCAAGCTGGCGGCCGAGGGCGGCGCCCGCCTCGCCGTGAACTTCGCCTTTGCTACCATGCCGGACGAGCAGCTCCACGACGCGCTCGTCGCGCAGCGGCTCCCGGCGCGCCCCACCACCCAGACCGAGGCCTTCTCCCGCGTCGAGGTCACCTTGCACGCCGTCAAGGTTCTCCAGGACCACCACGTCCCGCGCTGCATCGAGCACCTCGTCGGCCAACGCCCACCCATCGTCGGCGAGAGGCCCAAGACCGACCCCTCGGACAAGGCCCAGGACGCCGCCACTGCCGTGGACCTGGACAAGGCGCGCGACTTCCTCGACCGCGCGATCACCCTCGCGGACCTCGCCGTCAAGCACATCGACCTCGCCGTCGCCGTCATCTCCAGGTTCCTCGACCCCAAGGAGGTCGCCAGTCTCTCCCACTTCACCGACGAAACCACATACATCTCTGAGGTACCTTGCAGTACTTACTCGCTTTGCTACTACTACTATATCTGTTGTGTATCGATCGATCTCAGTATATTTGCTGGATCTGTGTCATGACTGCTGTGACTTATTATCTGTCCATCGATGTGCATCTTCCTACACTTGAATGAACTACTCTATCAATAATTCAATATCCAATTCATTTTGTTCACTTCACTGCAGAAGGGAGCTTATCCATCAGATTGAGTGATGATTCACCGACGTGCTTCACCTGGTCGTGGATGTCAAGCGATCGATGAAGGGGGTGGGATGCCTTGCATTGCTGATCAAAGCTGTTTAATTTGCCTATGATTTCTGTTTTGCAATCTAATAATTTCAGTTCCAGTTAGTTTAATCTCTGCTACTATGTAGCTAGTTTCTGGATGGCCGTGTGCCGTGGTTATCTTATCTGGATTCCGGTTGATGTAATGAACCTGCATCTATATCTCTATGGGCGGTCGACTGCTTAAATCATGTTCTGTGATCCATTTGCTCTGATCCGTGGATTTCTATCGATAGCATGTGTCCTCAGTTCGGTAAAATCTTGTTGTACGGAGTACATTATTCTGGTTGTGATCGATGATGATAACCATGAAATTCGTCAAGTGAAATGCTGCATTGAAGAAGGAACTTGTCCTGATTGCGATCCATGATGATAACCAAGAAACTTGTTTGTCTGTGCTATGTAACATTCCTGTAGTAGTAAGGGAGCGTTACAGTAGCAAACTCATTTTTGTGGATGACCCTTGGGACATGGATGCGCGGATCAATATTAGCTAGCTACTTATGATTCTAACGGGTGATCAAAATTGCCAAGCGATGAACTACTGGAATCGAAGGCTTCGCCGAGTGGCCAAAATACTTGGCAACTGTCTGCAAATCTCACATGGGCAGTGATCCCGTCGGTAAACAAGGTTTGCCGTGTGCCTTTTCTCAGAACTCGGCAAACACTTCAACGTGTGCCATTTGTAGTTCTCAGCAAAAAAAAAGTGGAAACAATACAAAATACAAGAAATTCCTAGAAATCTAGGCCATCATAGTATATGAACTGCCGTATAAAAGTGGTATATCATTTTTGCTGATAGGGTTTGGGCACGTCCATATTGCCTCGACGAAACTCGTCGCACCAGCAATGCTGCTCCGATCCAGGCGGCGCGTCGCCACCGAAGAAGATGCCCGTCGCCGTCGGCCGACCGTTCCGAGAAGGAGAAGCAGGGCGGGGCCGGACCGGCTCGCCGCGCTCCCGGAGGACATACTGCAGGACATCCTGGTGCGCCTCCCGGCCGACTCCGTGCTCCGCTGCCGCGCCGTCTGCCGCTCCTGGCGTCGCCTCGCCTCGCCTCCGACCCCGCGTTCCTCCTCGACCACCACCGCCGCCAGCCGGAGCTCGCCCTAATCAGGTCCTACCGGGCCTCCGATGCCTCCGACGCCCTTCCCCGCCTCGAAGCCCTCCACATCCGGGCCGCCGAGTTCCGGCCATTCTTCGGGTTCCCCAAACAGTTCGGCTCCCACTTCCCCGCCCGCGCCTCCTGCGACGGTCTCTTCGTCGTCGGCCAGTGCATCTGCAACCCGACCACGCGGCAGTGGGCGCCGCTCGCCACGGGCCCAAGCCCCCATGCCGGCACTGTGGTCGCCCTCTACCGGCACCACCCTTCAGGGGAGTATCGCGTGCTCTACTGGACACGATGGAACCCCGATGGAAATTTGACCAGTCGGCATGCGTACTGCGTCCTCACCGTGGGAACCGACCAACCGAGGAGTGTGTGTTATCCTCCGGTAGCGGTAGGCAGCTGGAGGAGGGGAATACACATCTTTGGCGCGCCGGTCCTTGTCAATGGCATCCTGCACCTGCACTGGAGGGAACACACCGGTGTCCGCCACCACAGGATACTGGCGTTTCACACGGTGGCGGAGACCTTCCGGCACATGAGCCCGCCCGCGGCTGTGAAGCCCCGCCATGCGATGCACCTGCTTCAAATGGGTGGCAAGCTTGCCGCGTCCATCGGTAAGGATGACATGATAGGGATGACCATCTTTGTGCTGCACCATGATGTCTGGACCTATCACTACCAGATCAAACTGCCGGTGATGGATAACATGCATTTCCAACAAGAACAGGGCAACTGCTGGGCAAAGATTGTTTCCGAGGAGCAAGACCTGCTTGTTAGCTGCTATGGCCACCTCTTGCATTGTGACAAGAAGGGAAATTTGGTAGCCAACTTCAAGCTTGATGATGACATGCCAGTGGTTCTGCCTCATAGCCTCAAAGAGAGTCTTATTCAGCACAAGTTTTTCCAAAAGAAAAACATTCCAGAAGAAGAAGAAGAAAAACTGATTCCAGTTGTCCATCTTGATTGAGATCTGATTTGTGCCATGTTAAAGCTCCCTCTCTCTCTCTCTCTCTCTCTCTCTGGTTATATCATGCAATCAATAAGTGAGACTGCTACATATACTCTTCTAATTTAGACTTGTCTATAACACAGTATTTCAATAGCAATAGGGTTTGGGTTCTACTTAGCAGTTTAGCACTCAGATATTGGTTTCTTGCTGGTTAGCTTTGATAAGCCTTTTAAACATCCTACATTATTGAAACAAAAACGAAAATAGTCTTGAACCCGAGAACTGCTTGAGAAATCAACAACTGGGTGAACGCGAGGATGAAAAATGGATTTGGATGCATAATTGTAACGTATTTCAAAAATCAAATATTCACATAACAAGCTTGTACTCGTATTTGTTAATTTTTTGGGTTACTATGTTCTTCAGCGTTGTTGCTATCCCTATTGGTTTGTTCTGCCCTTTAGGTTCCATCACATTTGTGCAAGAAAGTTCCTGAATCTATGTATTCTTCCTGCTTCTCTGCCACACCAAGACGTTAGTTGTCTCCTGTCTTCGAGGGATGCTTTGATATAAGGCCTAAGGGATACACGGATTTGCACTTGGGGTATGTCCATTAGTGTTACCTAATGGTTTCCTTGGACTTTGAACCTATTAAGTACAACTCAGTGACTTAATTTGTACCTATAAATTGTTTAGCACTTCATACTCTCCTCTCCTGTAGTCAAGTTTTGAAGGCGCCTTATGGATTGACTCATACAAGTGACGGGACTAGACAAACATATAAAAAATTAATTCTCATGGTGCTAAAATAGTATGATGTATGGATGTGATGTTAAACCTGATCCGTTTGGTATTGCAGTTCCTCATGTAGTGAAGAAAGATATGATTTCACCACACAAAAAAAGGAAAAGAAAAGAAAGAGTTGATATGATTCTTATTAAAAACACAATCTTGATTTAATATTTTGTTCTCTAATCTGTGTGGTATCCAATGATTCATCCCTAATATATCCTGATTCATGTTGATAGAAACTCATACACATTAGGTGCAGTTTGTTGTGGTCGCACGCCAGATTGTTTTCTTTCTTATGGACTGCACACATTGATTGGAGTTGTCTGACAATTTTTTTAGAAAGACAGTAGCTGGTCTTCTGCTTATGCACTGTGTCATTTGTGAATACGATTTTAGATATGTCAACTAGCAGATGAAAGTTGTCTTCTGTTTTTGTGAGAGCATCTTTTTTGTTTGTCTTTACTCTTTATGTTTATCACTACCATTTTGCTTTAGTCATTCCTTTAGGCTCGGTCACCTTCATAAGGTGGTGCATGGTTATTATTTTGTATTACGCAATAAATATATCGGTGTTTCTCATTGTATGACTTGTACTCTTGTCTATGCCCCTGTACTGCTGCTGCCATCAACGCATGTCCCTGGCGCTTGGGTCTAGCTCCCAGGGACACCTTGATTAGACCTGAAGAGCTACAAAGATTTCTCCTTGGGTTAAACCCCTTGGATCTCTGACCCAGCTGGGCATGACAGTATCGTGATGCTTATGTACCCAAAAAAATATTGGCGCTTGATACTTCTCTATGATAATGTATACTACACCTTACATATCGATTCATATAAGTGTCCACGATATGACAAACATCAACTTATTTCTCATGGTGCTAAAATTATATGGCATGTTATTGTGTTGTTAAACTTGGTCTCTTTGTCAACGAATTCATATGCACAATGCAACCTGGATATTGGATAGATTTTTTGTTCAGTTTTTCATCTGATGAAAATAGCTAGGTAAGCAATGCATAAGAACAACTACAACCTCTTTTCCTGTTCTGATGAAGTAAATCCTCTATGGTATTAATCCAAACTTTTAGTCTGTTAGCACCATAGCAAAGTTAAAAAGTCCTCAGATGTTACGGGAGAATCAACCTACAGCCGGCGCCTAGCTTGTTAAGTTTAGTTCGTATATGATCATTCCAAGTTAGGATTAGTACATGATTTGTCTATGATATGTTTCTTAGGCAATAGTATATTAGGAAAGGATTGAGTCCGTATTACACAAGACACATAGTTCTTTTTTGTATTCCCATTGGTTGTTGTGTAGTGGTTTTGTAGAGTTCCTTGACTGTTCCATTAACGTTTCAGAAGCAAAAAAAACTTAAATTTGGAAAACATATTCAACAATGGCCTTATTTTGAGGATCTCGTCAAGATAAGGTCAAAGCAATTCTGAAATGTTTGTGTCAGTTTGTTAACTTGTGAATTTTCCGTCTAGACTGAACGCCCCAGCGCAGGTCCTGCCAATCTGAAATTAAAGCAAATCTGAAATCAGACACTATGACCCCAGCTCAGGTCCTGAACTCTCCCAAAGGATACAAAGCAGAGTTTTTGTTTTGATAACTTGTGAATTTTCCGTCTAGACTGAACGCCCCAGCGCAGGTCGATCCTGCCAATCTGAAATCAAAGCAAATCTGAAATCAGACACTATGACCCCAGCTCAGGTCCTTAACTCTCCCAAAAGATACAAAGCTGAGTTTTTGTTTCGGTTTGTTAACTTGTAGTCCAGTATGACGTTGATACAGTTATCTCTAATTACTATTAGTTGCCTTTTATTAGTAATGCTTTTGAAGAGAAACTCTGAATGATCACTTACATGATTCTCTATAAACAAAAATGGTCCGACTTTTGTACTGTAACTAGTGGATTCCCCGCGCGTTGCGGCGGGAATTTAAGTGTCCCGCAGGAAAAGATTTAACCAAACACTGAAAGTCGCTTGGCTTTCCAGTCAAAATATTCCGCAGAAAAAGCAATATGGGTAAACAACTCAACATTAAAAACTGATTTGAGTACTATCTAATTTAATACCTGAGAAGGTGACCCCGAAAAAAAAACCTGAGAAAATGTACCTTTTATGAAGTACTCATGAGAAAAACCAATATGAGTAATCAATAGATAAAAACAGCTGAGATTCTTACCAATATTATTGCTGCATGCTTGAGGGTACGGGATAGTGTGACCATTAGTGGGTTTATTCACTCACCACCATCACGGATAATTGGAGCATCTGACAGTAATGGAAATAACTGCGTCATGCTGTATGTACGTATGGAAATGAATTGAAGATTATAAAGCTGCCAACACCATGATGGAGATAGAGGCAGCGAGCACTTGCCCGGCCGGCATCAGGTCCTGCTGATCGAGCCGGCACTTCTTGATAGCTTAATTTTTTAAGCAAAGCTAGATTGCTCACTTTTGAAGGGGATTAGCGAGCTGCCCCTGCTAATTGATAGGAAGAAGCCATGGATGAGTATCTTGATAAGGCCCAGCTGTAAAATACGCAAATGCAGAGGATGTTGTGTTGCAGGCAGTCGACGCTTGTCCTTGCTCGGGAATGGAAACCAAATAACTTGCGATCGAGGATTGATCCGATGGTCTTGTGTGGCGACATGCGTGAGACGGTTGCATAGAAACTTAGAACGAAAGAGATCTTTCTATGGATTTAAATTTAAAAACAAAAATGGTCCAACCATGAGACCGGCTGTAGTGAAAAGGAACGTAAGTTACCTTCCATGAATGATAGCATGGGCTTCCTCAATGCACTCAGCTTCTACTGATGACGCAGATGCTTCTGATCGCCTCTCTCTTCGCTGCAGTTCGTTTTTTGAAATGACCATGCTGATACTTCTGCAATCTGCTGCAGTGCGCGCTCAGCAAATTCAATCAGCGGAGAGGGGGACGCCCAGTGCAAAACAAAGGGAGGTTGCTCTGTTCGGTGGCATGGCTGAGAGAAGCGGCCTGTGTGCGAGGCGTGAAACCATGTGACTATGTGGGAGGAGAAAATGTGAGGGATACGTGGAAGGTAGGGGTGATGAGAAGACCAACAAATTGTCACGAATTGATGCACCTGCCATGGTAGCAGATGGGGAGAGGGAAGGTGGAGGATATTGCTCAATCGCCCTAATCACCTTGGCCACTCGGTATGGTAATTAAAGGAAAAGTGGTGCATTTGTTGGATTTTAATTCCACATGCATCGGTTACAGAATACATACCGGATTGAGCAAACAGCCTTTATTACACAACACTGGCGCCAATTCCTTTTGATCAGTATCTGAGAGTCCAAAGGAACGTGCAATCTGTATGCGTGCAAAATCCAATCGTAGGGCCAAGGTTAATTAGGTGACGTGGACACTTTACATGTTAAGCTTGCAAACATTAAAAGCACTTAGTGGGGATCAACTTTATAGATATTATAGATATAGTTACAGTAATTCGTAAGCTCCACTTTTTTCAGCATGCAGACCAACTCAACAGTTATCAATCCCAGAAGAGCAAAGAAATAGAGAATTAACATCTGCCGAAGAAACATCTTATTAACAGAGGCAATCATGTTTTATGATTTTTGCCACTTGTCTATATGCCCCTCCCTAACAGACATGAGGGCATGGCTTGGTGCCGTTCAATCAATCTTCAACCCTGAGATTATTCATCTTGCCCCGCAGGACAGCAGCTGGTGGGCAGAGGATGGAATAATCAAAACCAATAAAGTTGTTCACGGCCGGGGTTGGCGAGTAAGGAATATGTTTGAAGCGAACTTTTCCGTGGCGCATATCGACGCGGAGCGACAAGTGCACGGTGGTCGGGAAGCAGCCCCCGCTGGTGCCCTGGCTGAACTCACCGAGCGCAAAGTAGATGATACGGTCCTCCTGCATGCTCAGGAAGGGGTACATGGGCGCCAGGGAATTAGGGTTAGGCAACTGAGGGTTCCAAGCTCGAGTAGTTGTTGCAGTAGAACTTGGCGGGAAGCATGTCCTACATACTCAGCTCGTCCTCCACGGCCCACCCGAGATCTTCCGTCAGCCTCCAGACGGTCCTTGATGTTCGGGCGGTCGAAACGGTCGATGGAGACGAACTTGACGGAGCCCCCGACGCAGCCCATGGCGCGGAAGGTACTCAGCTCCGCGACGGCTTCTCTGCCGCGTGTGATAAGGGGTGGCCCGATCTTCTAAGTAAGCAACGGTGGTGATGATGATCACGGGATGAACACAACGGAGAATCACGGATGATGAAGTGGATGATAACTGTATGACGCAACGAGATCTCTCGATTGGTCTCTGTCGCCAATGCAACAGCTCTCAACCCTGCAAGATATTCGCAACTCCACACACTTGCGCACGTAGCCGCCGACCACGAAGCGGTAAGTTGCAACCTTCTAATTCCTAATGGAACAGCAGATTACACAAGACTTTGAGATCTACACCAAATCAAGCAATAAGGTGTAGGGGATTCAACAGTTTTACAGAGCAAACAACTAAGAACTAGTGTTTATCTTAAACATGGTCTAAAGCAACTTTGGGGGCGTCCGGGATGACCTCAGGTCGAAAAAGTACGAAAATAATTTCATTGATCTTGGCAAGGTCTTCTCCGTCATATGGTGTCAAATCAGCAACATTGAAAGAATTACTGACACCAAACTCATCAAGTGGAAGATCTATCGAGTATGCATTATCATTGATCTTGGCAAGCACTTTGTAAGGACCAGCACCACGAGGAAGCAACTTGGACTTCCGCAGCTTCGGGAACCTATCCTTGCGAAAATGTACCTGGACCATATCACCAGGCTTGAACAACATCTTCTTGCGCTTCTTGTTCATCCTTGCAGCATTGCTCTTGCCTTTCTTTTCTATCAACTCTTTAGTCTTCACATGTATCTTCCGTACAAAATCTGCCCTCTTGGATGCCTCCATATTAACTCTCTCATGTATGGGCAAAGGCAACAAGTCAAGTGGAGTAATGAGTTTGAAACCATACACCACCTCAAAGGGACACAGCTCCGTGGTAGAATGTACCACCCTGTTGTAAGCAAACTCCACATGCGGCAAACACTCTCCCCACTCCTTCAGGTTCTTCTTGATCATGGATCTCAATAGTTGTGACAAGGTTCGATTCACCACCTCAGTTTGACCATCAGTTTGGGGATGACAAGTAGTACTGAAAAGTAGCTTTGTCCCCAGCTTTCCCCAAAGTGTCTTCCAGAAATAGCTCATGAACCTCACATCACGATAAGGAACAATAGTCTTCGGGACTCCATGTAGTCGAACAATCTCCCTGAAAAACAGGTTAGCAATATGCGACGCATCGTCGCTCTTGTGACAGGCAATAAAATGTGACATTTTAGAAAATCTGTCCACTACCACAAATATAGAATCATGGCCTCTTTTAGTACGCGGCAAACCCAACACAAAATCCATACTAATAACCTCCCATGGTGTAGTAGGTGCCGGTAAAGGAGTATACAAACCGTTAGGCTTCAGCTTGGACTTGGACTTGTTGCAAGTAATGCACCTCTTCACATATCTGTCCACATCCCGCCTCATCTTTGGCCAATAAAAATGATCAGCGAGCATGAGTAGTATCTTCTCACGCCCAAAGTGACCCATCAAACCTCCAGCATGAGATTCCTACAATAAGAGCAAACGGACAGACGATTCTGGAACACATAATTTCTTAGCTCTAAACAAGAACCCATCATGTATGTGATATTTTTCCCATGCTTTACCAATAGCACACAAGCGATATGGTTCAGCAAAATCATGATCAGTAGCATACAAATCACATAGCACTTCTAATTCAGGAATTTTAACATCAAGTTGAGTTAATAGCATATTCTTCCTAGATAGAGCATCAGCAACAATATTATCTTTTCCCTTCTTATGCTTAATAATGTATGGAAAAGACTCGATAAACTCAACCCACTTAGCAAGACGCTTATGCAAAGTAGACCGAGCTTTCAGGTATTTTAAAGCTTCATGATCGGAATGTATGATAAATTCTTTTGGCCACAAGTAATGTTGCCAAACCTCAAGAACTCTAATTAAAGCATACAATTCTTTATCATATATAGGATAGTTCAACTTAGCACTAGAAAGTTTCTCAGAAAAATATGCAATTGGGCGATCCTCTTGCATCAACACACCACCAATTCCAATACCACTAGCATCACATTCAATCTCAAATTGCTTATTGAAATCAGGAAGTGCAAGCAACGGTGCAGAAGTTAACAATCTCTTAAGTTCATCAAAAGCATGATCTTGGGCTGCGCCCCACTCAAATATAACACCTTTTTAGTCAAATCATTCAAAGGTGCATCAATAGTACTAAAGTTGGGCACAAATCTTCTATAAAACCCAGCTAGACCATGAAAACTTCTTACTTGACTCACATTCATGGGAGTAGGCCAATTTTGAATAGCTTCAATTTTAGACACATCTACTTCTACTCCCTGCTGAGAGACAACATAACCCAGAAATATGACCTTATCTTTGCAAAATGTGCACTTTTCAAGATTACCATAGAGTTTATTATCACGCAACACTTGCAAAACATGTCGAATATGTATAGAATGATCAGATTCAATGCGGCTGTAGATTAATATGTCATCAAAATACACAACCACAAACTTGCCAATAAAATCACGCAAAACATGGTTCATCAGTCTCATGAAAGTGCAAGGTGCATTAGTTAACCCAAAAGGCATTACTAACCACTCATATAAACCAAATTTTGTTTTAAAGGCTGTTTTCCATTCATCCCCTTCTTTGATCCTAATTTGATGATAACCACTACGCAAATCAATTTTAGAGAAAATAGCAGCACCACTCAGTTCATCTAGCATATCCTCTAACCGGGGAATAGGATGACGATATCGAATAGTAATGTTGTTTATCGCTCTACAATCTACGCACATAAGCCATGTACCATATTTCTTAGGAACTAGAATAACAGGAACATCACAAGGACTAAGGCTTATGCGGATATAACCTTTGTCGGGTAGCGCTTGTACTTGCTTATTTCCCTCCATGTCATCAAATCAGCGGAATTCTTGTTTTCCTGGTTAACAATTTTTTCATCACTAGCAGACATGGTTAGTAGGTTAGTGCTCTAAATCAAAAATATATGGTGGTACTCTCACAACTCACTCAAAACTGATAAGAAAAGGAAATCTTACCGCTCCAAAGTGAATTAGTATTTCTTACCACTTGTAGTGACAACTAGTGCACGGATGTAGCGAAGCGAATATCAAGGGTATAAGAACAAATCACACGGCAAAGCAGGATATATGTGGGGCTGTAGGTGGGCTACGTATTTGCACCAATAAAAAGCTCTAGCGCTGACCGTAGACAACCAATGATACTCACACAAGGCGATAAATGTGGCAATGCAACTATATGTAGGAAAGGTTGCAATGCACTAGAGAGACGCTAGCAAAGCTCAATGAGACAGGCACAACATTGCTCAAGTACAGGTGCAGTAAAGTAAACTTAGGCCTTCACTTGATTATTCTAGCACTTCACTTTTCTTTTTTGGATTTTTCTTTTTGTATAACACGCAGCTATGTAGCTCTTTTTGCTTCCTTTTCTATTTTCTCTCCTTTTTTTGATTTTATGACACAACTCCTTGATAACACGGCCAACAGAAATTGCAAAGCACCGATAACCTAACGAGCAGCTTGTCGAGCGGTAAAACTAGTCTCTTCTGGGAAAGTTCCTAGTCACTTATATCGAAAGGCTGTGGCTATTGTTGGGAACAAGCACACTGTATGCTATGAGGACTCGGAGTAACAAAAACTGAACCTAGATGATAGCCGAAACACAAACCCTAACAACTAGATGGAAGAAAAAGATACGCAAAAACAACTACGAAAAGCAACTAATAACTCAAAATTAGTGCAATCTAAGACTATGGCAAACCCTAACCCTAACTTTTTATGGCTTTTTCTGGATAGGAAACACTCACAACTCAACTATGGGGTGGATTGTGGATGGCTTACCGAGGAAACACTGAAATCTGATACCAAGATGATAAGGGGTGGTCCGATCTTCTCAGTAAGCAACGGTGGTGATGATGATCATGGGATGAACACAACGGAGAATCACCGATGATGAAGTGGATGATAACTTGTATGACGCAACGAGATCTCTCGATTGGTCCCTGTCACCAATGCAACAACTCTCAACCCTGCAAGATATTCGCAACTCTACACACTTGCGCACGTAGCCGCCGACCACGAAGCGGTAAGTTGCAACCTTCTAATTCCCAATGGAACAACAGATTACACAAGACATTGAGATCTACACCAAATCAAGCAATAAGGTGTAGGGGATTCAACAGTTTTGCAGAGCAAACAACTAAGAACTAGGGTTTATCTTAAACGTGGTCTAAACCAACTTTGGGGGCGTCCTGGGCACTTATATAGGCGTCCGGGACGATGATGTCTAGGCACGCTTCTATTCCTGTAGAAAGTGTTGGGCCTCCAAGAGCAGAGGTTCGTAGAACAACAGCAAGTTTCCCTTAAGTGAATCACCCAAGGTTTATCGAACTCAGGGAGGTAGAGGTCAAAGATATCCCTCTCAAGCAACCCTGCAATTAAGATAAAAGAAGTCTCTTGTGTCCCCAACACACCTAATACACTTGTCAGATGTATAGGTGCACTAGTTCGGCGAAGATATAGTGAAATACAAGTAATATGGATGATTATAAGTAGTAATTGCAATCTGAAATAAAAATGGCAGCAAGCAAACATGTAGCAGAACTTGTTGGAAACGGTGTTTCAATGCTTAGAAAAAGGCCTAGGGATCATACTTTCACTAGTGGACACTCTCAACAATGATCACATAATTGAATAAATAAATGCTACTCTCAAACACTCTCTTGTTGGATAACAAACACCATTCATTGTGTAGGGCTGCAAAAGCACACCTCAAGCCGGAGTAAACAAGCTCCACAACGTCATAAAGGAATCACACACGATGCGCACACTCGTCACCATCACACCGTGGAGAGTGACTCCGGAGTTCATATTAAAGTAACCTCTAGAGTGCATAATAGACAAGAGTAACATCTACATATTCAACTAGATTACAAAGCTCATGATCACATAAAGATCACACCATGGGAGAGAGAGATGAACCACATAACTACCGGTAGAGCCCTCAGCCTCGGGGGAGAACTACTCCCTCCTCATCATGGGAGACAACAACAGTGATGAAGATGGCGATGGAGTCGATGGAGATGGCGCCGGGGGCAATTCCCGTCCCGGCAGGGTGCCGAAATAGACTTCTGTCCCCCGAATTATGGTTTTTGGTGGCGGCGGAGCTATGGAATTCTTCTGGAGAAATCGTCGATCCCCTTAGGGTTTTCAGGGCAGGAGCTTAATATAGGCGAAAGGGCAGCGCGAGGGGGTGCCCGAGGGGCCCACCCCATAGGGCGGCGCCGCCCCCTCCTGGCCGCGCCAGTGGATGGGGAGGAGGCCGTGGGCCCCTCTCGGCCCGGCCCTTCTGGCTCCGTGGGTCTTCTGGCGAAATAGAATTTCTGTAATTTTTTTGGATTTTTCCGAGCACTTTGGTTTTTGGGCCTTTTCTGCAATAAATAGACATAATAAACAGAAACTGGCACTGTGGCATCTTGTTAATAGGTTAGTCCAATAAATGTCATAATATGATATAAAATGCATATAAAACATGTAGCTATTGGCATAAAACTAGCATGGAACATAAGAAATTATAGATACGTTGGATACGTATCAAGCATCCCCAAGCTTAGTTCTACTCGTCCTCGAGTAGGTAAACGATAACAAGAATAATTTCTGAAGTGACATGCTACCATCATAATCTTGATCAATACTATTGTAAAGCATATGAGATGAATGAAGTGACTCAAAGCAATGGTCTATAGTTTGCTAACAAAAAGGTAATGACTAAACAACTGAATCATATAGCAAAAACTTTTCATGAATAGTACTTTCAAGACAAGCATCAAAAAGTCTTGCATAAGAGTTAACTCATAAAGCAATAGATTCTTAATAAAAGGTTTTGAAGCAACACAAAGGAAGATTTAAGTTTCAAGCAATTGCTTTCAACTTCAACATGCATATCTCATGGATAATTGTCAACACAAAGTAATATAATAAGTGCAATAAGCAAGCATGTAAGAATCAATG
Organism: Lolium rigidum; assembly: GCF_022539505.1. Taxonomy (NCBI): domain Eukaryota; kingdom Viridiplantae; phylum Streptophyta; class Magnoliopsida; order Poales; family Poaceae; genus Lolium; species Lolium rigidum. The sequence goes on along the minus strand of NC_061513.1, from coordinate 273,154,719 downwards.
CACACAGTTGACACAAGTGTTTGCTTCTAAGATAGAAAGAAGTAGGTAAACTGACTCAAATAAAGTAAAAGAAAGGCCCTTCGCAGAAGAAGCGAGGATTAAATCATGTGCTAGAGCTTTTCAAGTTTTGAAATCATATAGAGAGCATAAAAATAAAGTTTTGAGAGGTGTTTGTTGTTGTCAACGAATGGTAGTGGGCACTCTAACCCCCTTGTCAAACGAGACTTTCAAAGAGCGGCTCCCATGAAGGACGTTATCTCTACCAGACAAGGTAGATCATCCCTCTTCTCTTTTGTTTACACATGTATTTTAGTTTTATTTATAGATGAACTCCTCCCAACCTTTTGCTTTCACAAGCCATGGCTAACCGAATCCTCGGGTGCCTTCCAACATTTCACATACCATGGAGGAGTGTCTATTGATACGCGTACAGCACGCGTCCGTTGGGAACCCCAAGAGGAAGGTGTGATGCGTACAGCGGCAAGTTTTCCCTCAGAAAGAAACCAAGGTTTATCGAACCAGGAGGAGCCAAGAAGCACGTTGAAGGTTGATGGCGGCGGGATGTAGTGCGGCGCAACACCGGAGATTCCGGCGCCAACGTGGAACCCGCACAACACAACCAAAGTACTTTGCCCCAACGAAACAGTGAGGTTGTCAATCTCACCGGCTTGCTGTAACAAAGGATTAGATGTATAGTGTGGATGATGATTGTTTGCAGAAAAAAGTAGAACAAGTATTGCAGCAGATTGTATTTGATGTAAAAGAATGGACCGGGGTCCACAGTTCACTAGAGGTGTCTCTCCCATAAGATAAATAGCATGTTGGGTGAACAAATTACAGTCGGGCAATTGACAAATAGAGAGGGCATGACAATGCACATACATGATATGATAAGTATTGTGAGATTTAATTGGGCATTACGACAAAGTACATAGACCGCTATCCAAGCATGCATCTATGCCTAAAAAGTCCACCTTCGAGGTTATCATCCGAACCCCTTCCAGTATTAAGTTGTAAACAACGAGACAATTGCATTAAGTATGGTGCGTAATGTAATCAATAACTACATCCTCGGACATAGCATCAATGTTTTATCCCTAGTGGCAACAGCACATCCACAACCTTAGAACTTTCGTCACCTGTCCCAGATTTAATGGAGGCATGAACCCACTATCGAGCATAAATACTCCCTCTTGGAGTTAAGAGTAAAAACTTGGCCGAGCCTCTACTAATAACGCGAGCATGCAAGATCATAAACAACACATAGATAATAGATTGATAATCAACATAACATAGTATTCTCTATCCATCGGATCCCGACAAACACAACATATAGAATTACGGATAGATGATCTTGATCATGTTAGGCAGCTCACAAGATCCGACAATGAAGCACATGAGGAGAAGACAACCATCTAGCTACTGCTATGGACCCATAGTCCAGGGGTGAACTACTCACTCATCACTCCGGAGGCGACCATGGCGGTGAAGAGTCCTCCGGGAGATGATTCCCCTCTCCGGCAGGGTGCCGGAGGCGATCTCCCGAATCCCCGAGATGGGATTGGCGGCGGCGGCGTCTCAGTAAGGTTTTCCGTATCGTGGCTCTCGGTACTGGGGGTTTCGCGACGAAGGCTTTAAGTAGGCGGAAGGGCAACGCGGGGGGCCACACGAGGGCCCCACACACCAGGGCCGCGCGGCCAAGGGCCAGGCCGCGCCGCCCTGTTGTGTCGGCGCCTCGTGGCCCCACTTCCTTTCCCCTTCGGTCTTCTGGAAGCTTCGTGCAAAAATAGGACCCCGGGCGTTGATTTCGTCCAATTCCGAGAATATTTCTTTACTAGGATTTCGAAACCAAAAACAGCAGAAAACAAGAATCGGCTCTTCGGCATCTCGTTAATAGGTTAGTGCCGGAAAATGCATAAATATGACATAAAGTATGCATAAAACATGTAGATATCATCAATAATGTGGCATGGAACATAATAAATTATCGATACGTCGGAGACGTATCGGCATCCCCAAGCTTAGTTCCTGCTCATCCCGAGCAGGTAAACGATAACAAAGATAATTTCTGGAGTGACATGCCATCATAACCTTGATCATACTATTGTAAGCATATGTAATGAATGCAGCGATCAAAACAATGGTAATGACATGAGTAAATAAATGAATCATAAAGTAAAGACTTTTCATGAATAGTACTTCAAGACAAGCATCAATAAGTCTTGCATAAGAGTTAACTAATAAAGCAATAAATCAAAGTAAAGGTATTGAAACAGCACAAAGGAAGATTAAGTTTCAGCGGTTGCTTTCAACTTATAACATGTATATCTCATGGATATTGTCAATGTAAAGTAATATAACAAGTGCAATATGCAAGTATGTAGGAATCAATGCACAGTTCACACAAGTGTTTGCTTCTTGAGGTGGAGAGAAATAGGTGAACCGACTCAACATAAAAGTAAAAGAAAGGCCCTTCGCAGAGGAAGCATTGATTGCTATATTTGTGCTAGAGCTTTGGTTTTGAAAACATGAAACAATTTTGTCAACGGTAGTAATAAAGCACATGTATCATGTAAATTATATCTTACAAGTTGCAAGCCTCATGCATAGTGTACTAATAGTGCCCGCACCTTGTCCTAATTAGCTCGGATTCACGGGATCATCGCAATACACATGTTTTAACCAAGTGTCACAAAGGGGTACCTCTATGCCGCCTTGTACAAAGGTCTAAGGAGAAAACTCGCATTTGGATTTCTCGCTTTTGATTATTCTCAACTTAGACATCCATACCGGGACAACATAGACAACGAGATAATGGACTCCTCTTTAATGCATAAGAATGTAGCAACAATTAATGTTCTCATATGAGATTGAGGATATATGTCCAAAACTGAAACTTCCACCATGATTCATGGCTTTAGTTAGCGACCCAATGTTCTTCTCTAACAATATGCATGCTCTAACCAATAAAGTGGTAAATCTCCCTTACTTCAGACAGGACGGACATGCATAGCAACTCACATGATATTCAACAAAGAGTAGACTTTAGAGAGACCAAATATGCAAACCAAATTTTAGCAAGCTCTATGTATTTCTTCATTAATAGGTGCAAAGTATATGATGCAAGAGCTTAAACATGAGCACAACAATTGCCAAGTATCAAATTATTCAAGACATGTTAGAATTACTACATGTAGCATTTCCCAATTCCAACCATATAACAATTTAACGAAGAAGATTCAACCTTCGCCATGAATACTATGAGTAAAGCCTAAGGACATATTTGTCCATATGCAACAGTGGAGCGTGTCTCTCTCCCACACGATGAATGCTAGGATCCATTTTATTCAAACAAAAACAAAAACAAAAACAAACAGACGCTCCAAGCAAAGCACATAAGATGTGATGGAATAAAAATATAGTTTCGGGGAGGAACCCGATAATGTTGTCGATGAAGAAGGGGATGCCTTGGGCATCCCCAAGCTTAGACGCTTGAGTCTTCTTAAAATATGCAGGGGTGAACCACCGGGGCATCCCCAAGCTTAGAGCTTTCACTCTCCTTGATCATATTGCATCATTTCCCTCTCTTGATCCTTAAAAACTTCCTCCACACCAAACTCGAAACAACTCATTAGAGGGTTAGTGAACAATAAAAATTCACATGTTCAGAGGTGACACAATCATTCTTAACACTTCTGGACATTGCACAAAGCTGACATTAATGGAACAAAGAAATTCATCCACCATAGCAAAAGAGGCAATGCGAAATAAAAGGCAGAATCTGTCAAAACAGAACAGTCCGTAAAGATGGATTTTATCGAGGCACCAGACTTTCTCAAATGAAAATGACCAAATTGAATGAAAGTTGCGTACATATCTGAGGATCACGCACGTAAATTGGCATATTTTTCTGAGCTACCTACAGAGAGGCAGCTCGAAATTCGTGACAGCAAAGAAATCTGTTTCTGCGCAGTAATCCAAATCTAGTATGAACCTTACTATCAACGACTTTACTTGGCACAACAATGCATAAAACTAAGATAAGGAGAGGTTGCTACAGTAGTAAAAAACTTCGAAGACTCAAATATAAAATAAAAGTGCTGTAGTAAAAACATGGGTTGTCTCCCATAAGCGCTTTTCTTTAACGCCTTTCAGCTAGGCGCGGAAAGTGTATATCAAGTGTTATCAAGAGACGAAGTATCAACATCATAACTTGTTCTAATAATAGAATCAAAAGGTAACTTCATTCTCTTTCTAGGGAAGTGTTCCATACCTTTCTTGAGAGGAAATTGATATTTAATATTACCTTCCTTCATATCAATGATAGCTCGAACAGTTCGAAGAAAAGGTCTTCCCAATATAATGGGGCAAGATGCATTGCATTCAATGTCCAAGACAACGAAATCAACGGGGACAAGGTTATTGTTAACGGTAATGCGAACATTATCAACTCTCCCCAAAGGTTTCTTTATAGCATTATCAACAAGATTAACATCCAAATAACAATTTTTCAATGGTGGCAAGTCAAGCATATTATAAATCTTCTTAGGCATAACGGAAATACTTGCACCAAGATCACATAAAGCATTACAATCAAAGTCATTGACCTTCATCTTAATGATGGGCTCCCAACCATCTTCTAGCTTCCTAGGAATAGAAGCTTCACGTTTTAGTTTCTCTTCTCTAGCTTTTATGAGAGCATTTGTAATATGTTTTGTGAAAGCCAAGTTTATAGCACTAGCATTAGGACTCTTAGCAAGTTTTTGCAAGAACTTTATAACTTCAGAGATGTGACAATCATCAAAGTCCAAACCATTACAATCTAAAGCAATGGGATCATCATCCCCAATGTTGGAAAAAATTTCAGCAGTTTTATCACAGGCAGTTTCAGCAGTTTTAGCAGTTTCCGGCAGTTTTGCAGGCTTTGCATTAGAAGTGGAGACATTGCCAACACCAATTATTTTACCATTAATAGTAGGAGGTGCAGCAACATGTGAATCATTAACATTACTAGTGGTGGTAATAGTCCAAACTTTAGCTACATTATTCTCTTTAGCTAGTTTTTCATTTTCTTCTCTTTCCCACCTAGCATGCAATTCAGCCATCAATCTTATATTCTCATTAATTCTAACTTGGATGGCATTTGCTGTAGTAACAATTTTATTTTCAATATCCTTATTGGGCATAACTTTCGATTTCAAAAGATCAACATCAGAGGCAAGACTATCAACCTTAGAAGCGAGAATATCAATTTTATTGAGCTTTCCCTCAACAGATTTGTTAAAAGCAGTTTGTGTACTAATAAATTCTTTAAGCATAGCTTTAAGTCCAGGGGGTGTGTTCCTATTATTGTTTTAAGAATTCCCATAAGAATTACCATAACCATTACCATTATTGTAAGGATATGGCCTATAGTTATTACTAGAATTGTTCCGATAAGCATTGTTGTTGAAATTATTATTTTTAATGAAGTTTACATCAACATGTTCTTCTTGGGCAACCAATGAAGCTAACGGAACATTATTAGGATCAACATTAGTCCTATCATTCACAAGCATAGACATAATAGCATCAATCTTATCACTCAAGGAAGAGGTTTCTTCGATAGAATTTACCTTCTTACCTTGCGGAGCTCTTTCCGTGTGCTATTCAGAGTAATTAATCATCATATTATCAAGAAGCTTTGTTGCTTCACCAAGAGTGATGGACATAACGGTACCTCCAGCAGCTGAATCCAATAGGTTCGGCGAAGAGAAATTCAGTCCTGCATAAAAGGTTTGGATGATCATCCAAGTAGTCAGTCCATGGGTTGGGCAATTTTTAACCGAAGATTTCATTCTTTCCCATGCTTGTGCAACATGCTCATTATCCAATTGTTTAAAATTCATTATGCTACTCCTCAAAGATATAATTTTAGCAGGGGGATAATATCTACCAATAAAAGCATCCTTGCATTTAGTCCATGAATCAATACTATTCTTAGGCAGAGATAGCAACCAATCTTTAGCTCTTCCTCTTAATGAGAAAGGAAACAATTTTAATTTTATAATGTCACCATCTACATACTTATACTTTTGCATTTCACACAATTCAACAAAGTTATTGAGATGGGCAGCAGCATCATCGAACTAACACCGAGAAAATTGCTCTCGCATAACAAGATTCGAGTAAAGCAGGTTTAATTTCAAAGAATTCTCGCTGTAGTAGCGAGGTGGAGCAATAGGTGTGCATAAGAAATCATTATTATTTGTGGTTGTGAAATCACACAACTTAGTATTTTCAGGGGTAGCCATTTTAGCAGTAGTAAATAAAGCAAACTAGATAAAATAAATGCAAGTAACTAATTTTTTGTGTGTTTTTAATATAGAGTGCAAGACAGTAAATAAAGTAAAGCTAGCAACTAATTTTTGTGTGTTTTGATTTAGTGCAGCAAACAAAGTAGTAAATAAAATAAAGCAAGACAAAAACAAAGTAAAGAGATTGGATTGTGGAGACTCCCCTTGCAGCGTGTCTTGATCTCCCCGGCAACGGCGCCAGAAAATATGCTTGATACGCGTACATCACGCGTCCGTTGGGAACCCCAAGAGGAAGGTGTGATGCGTATAGCGGCAAGTTTTCCCTCAGAAAGAAACCAAGGTTTATCGAACCAGAAGGAGCCAAGAAGCACGTTGAAGGTTGATGGCGGCGGGATGTAGTGCGGCGCAACACCAGAGATTCCGGCGCCAACGTGGAACCTGCACAACACAACCAAAGTACTTTGCCCCAACGAAACGAGTGAGGTTGTCAATCTCACCGGCTTGTTGTAACAAAGGATTAGATGTATAGTGTGGATGATAATTGTTTGCAGTAAAACAAGTAGAACAATTATTGCGAGCAGATTGTATTTGATGTAAAAGAATGGACCGGGGTCCACAGTTCACTAGAGGTGTCTCTCCCATAAGATAAATAGCATGTTGGGTGAACAAATTACAGTCGGGCAATTGACAAATAGAGAGGGCATGACAATGCACATACATGATATGATAAGTATTGTGAGATTTAATTGGGCATTACGACAAAGTACATAGACCGCTATCCGAGCATGCATCTATGCCTAAAAAGTCCACCTTCAGGTTATCATCCGAACCCCTTCCGGTATTAAGTTGTAAACAACGAGACAATTGCATTAAGTATGGTGCGTAATGTAATCAATAACTACATCCTCGGACATAGCATCAATGTTTTATCCCTAGTGGCAACAGCACATCCACAACCTTAGAACTTTCCGTCACTCGTCCCGCATTTAATGGAGGCATGAACCCACTATCGAGCATAAATACTCCCTCTTGGAGTTAAGAGTAAAAACTTGGCCAGAGCCTCTACTAATAACGGAGAGCATGCAAGATCATAAACAACACATAGATAATAGATTGATAATCAACATAACATAGTATTCTCTATCCATCGGATCCCGACAAACACAACATATAGAATTACAGATAGATGATCTTGATCATGTTAGGCATCTCACAAGATCCGACAATGAAGCACATGAGGAGAAGACAACCATCTAGCTACTGCTATGGACCCATAGTCCAGGGGTGAACTACTCACTCATCACTCCGGAGGCGACCATGGCGGTGAAGAGTCCTCCGGGAGATGATTCCCCTCTCCGGCGGGGTGCCGGAGGTGATCTCCTGAATCCCCGAGATGGGATTGGCGGCGTCTCGGTAAGGTTTTCCGTATCGTGGCTCTCGGTGCGGGGGTTTCGCGACGAAGGCTTTAAGTAGGCGGAAGGGCAACGCGGGGGGCCACACGAGGGCCCCACACACCAGGGCCGCGCGGCCAAGGGCCAGGCCGCGCCGCCCTGTTGTGTCGGCGCCTCGTGGCCCCACTTCCTTTCCCCTTCGGTCTTCTGGAAGCTTCGTGCAAAAATAGGACCCTGGGCGTTGATTTCGTCCAATTCCGAGAATATTTTTTGAGGGAAACTTGCTGAGTTCGATAAACCTTGGGTGATTCACTTAAGGGAAACTTGCTGCTGTTCTACAAACCTCTGCTCTTGGAGGCCCAACACTGTCTACAGGAATAGAAGCGTGCGTAGACATCAAGCATATTTTCTGGTGCCGTTGCCGGGTAACGAAGAAAAGTTACACCACAAAGATTTCTAACTCCCACGTCAACTGCACGCCAGCATATTTTCTGGCGCCGTTGCCGGGGAGATCAAGACACGCTGCAAGGGGAGTCTCCACAATCCAATCTCTTTACTTTTTTTTGTCTTGCTTAATTTATTTACTACTTTGTTTGCTGCATTATATCAAAACACAAAAAAATTAGTTGCTAGCTTTACTTTATTTACTGTCTTGCACTCTATATCAAAAACACAAAAAATTAGTTACTTGCATTTATTTTATCTAGTTTGCTTTATTTACTACTGCTAAAATGAGTAATCCTGAAGTTGAAGTTCGTTCGTTTAAGCAACAAGGGGAGAATGTTTAAAAGATGCTTGGTATAGAATTAGTGATGTCCATAATAGGTGCACTAAGAAACACTCCACCACTATCCTACTCAGGAATTTTTATGTTGGTATCTCTAGCTGGAATAGGTATGTTCTTGATTGTCTCGCGGGAGGTAACTTCCTAGGCGCTCCTGCTTTAGAAGCTAGTTGCATTATGAGAGTCTAGTTGGAATACCACCTGTTAATGAAACTAAAATTGAAATCTCTCTTGAGGATGTGATGAAAAAATTGGAAACCATAGAGAAAAATTTTCCAAGTGTTGAAACTAAATTGGAAATGTTACTTGATAAATCCTTAGGAGGTATTGATGAAAGAATTAGTGTCCTAGGAACTTGTGTTGTCCATGATAATCAAATCAATAGGATTGGCGAACTTGAAAGAGCTGTGGGAACCTTGGGTTCAACTTTTTCTTCTCTTAAATATAAGGAGAAAGCTTATGTGGGTAAAGAGCAAAAATTCATGTATGTATCTAAGGTGCCTAAACCAAAGAATTATTATAGGCCTAAAATTGATAAAACTCCCAATACCCCTGGTAATGATGTTGATATTTCGTCCCTTGATAACACTTGATATACACTTTCTGCGCCTAGCTGAAAGGCGTTAAAGAAAAGCGCTTATGGGAGACAACCCATGTTTTTACTACAGTACTTTATTTTATATTTGAGTCTTGGAAGTTTTTTACTACTGTAGCAACCTCACCTTATCTTAGTTTTGTGCATTGTTGTGCCAAGTAAAGTCGTTGATAGTAAGGTTCATACTAGATTTCGATTACTGCGCAGAAACAGATTTCTTTGCTGTCACGAATCTGGGTCTAATTCTCTGTAGGTAACTCAGAAAATTATGCCAATTTACGTGAGTGATCCTCAGATATGTTCGCAACTTTCATTCAATTTGGGCATTTTCATTTGAGCAAGTCTGGTGCCTCGATAAAATCCATCTTTACGGACTATTCTGTTTTGACAGATTCTGCCTTTTATTTCGCATTGCCTCTTTTGCTATGGTGGATGAATTTCTTTGTTCCATTAATGTCCGGTGATGACCCACAAGTATAGGGGATCGCAACAGTCTTCGAGGGAAGTATTACCCAATTTATTGATTCGACACAAGGGGAGACAAAGAATACTTGAAAGCCTTAACGACGGAGTTGTCAATTCAGTCGCACTGGAAACGGACTTGCTCGCAAGAGTTTATCGATAGTAACAGCTTTATAGTAGTAGCAGTAGTGAAATAACAAGCAGCAGAGTAACAAAGACAGCAGTAGTGATTTTAGTAAACGAGCAGGATTAAAATATCGTAGGCACGGGGACGGATGACGGGCGTTGCATGGATGAGAGAAACTCATGTAACAATCATAGCAGGGCATTTGCGGATAATAATAAAACGGTATCCAAGTACTAATCAATCAATAGGCATGTGTTCCAATTATAGTCGTACGTGCTCGCAATGAGAAACTTGCACAACATCTTTTGTCCTACCAGACCGGTGGCAGCCGGGCCTCAAGGGAAACTATCTGGATATTAAGGTACTCCTTTTAATAGAGTACCGGAGCAAAGCATTAACACTCCGTGAACACATGTGATCCTCACATCGCTACCATCCCCTCCGGTTGTCCCGATTTCTGTCACTTCGGGGCCATTGGTTCCGGACAGCGACATGTGTATACAACTTGCAGGTAAGATCATAAACAACGAATATCTTGATGAAATAATAACATGTTCAGATCTGAGATCATGGCACTCGGGCCCTAGTGACAAGCATTAAGCATAACAAGTTGCAACAATATCATAAAAGTACCATCTACGGACACTAGGCACTATGCCCTAACAATCTTATGCTATTACATGACCAATCTCATCCAATCCCTACCATCCCCTTCGGCCTACAGCGGGGGAATTACTCACACATGGATGGGGGAAACATTGCTGGTTGATGGAGAGGCGTTGGCGGTGATGGCGGTGATGATCTCCTCCAATTCCCCGTCCCGGCGGAGTGCCGGAACGGAGACTTCGGCTCCCGCGACGGAGTTTCGCGATGTGGCGGCGTTCCGGAGGGTTTACGGCGACTTCGACTTCTCCCCGTGCGTTTTTAGGTCGAGGCGAATAAGTAGTCCGAAGGGGGCGTCGGAGGCCGACCGAGGGGCCACACTACATGGCCGCGCGGCCCCCCGGGCCGCGCCGCCATGTAGTGTGGGGCCCTCGGGCCTCCACTTCAATTGCCCTTCCGGCTCCGTCATTATTCTGGGAAAATAGGCCCTTTCGTCAAAATCCCGAGGTTTTTCCCGAAAGTTGGATTTCCGCACAAAAACGAGACACCGAACAGTTCTGCTGAAAACAGCGTTAGTCCGTGTTAGTTGCATCCAAAATACACAAATTAGAGGCAAAACAATAGCAAAAGTGTTCGGGAAAGTAGATACGTTTTGGACGTATCAACTCCCCCCAAGCTTAGCTTATTGCTTGTCCTCAAGCAATTCAGTTAATAACTGAGCGATAAAAGAACTTTCACGAACACATTTGCTCATATGATGTATATATTCTCATGATATGGCTAATACTTAAGCAGTTCATAATAAGGTACATGCAAATAAGATCATCTAACAGCTATGTCAATCATGAAGAAGTACCAACAATTAATAATAAGCATCATGAATCATGTATATAAGCAGGATTGCAATGTTCATAAGAGAGTATGATAAAGTGGTATCTCGCTTGCTCGTATTTGATCGGCAAAACATAAATGCCCGGGCACCTCTGGAGTTCATAGAAAGACTAGAAGTAGTGATTGTCAAAGATAAAAGCATCAAAGTTATACCACAATCAATCATATTTTGAGACAAGCATATTATACTAAGAATGACAAGTTGTGCTCTCAAGAAAGTGCTCAAAGAAAGGATGGAGACACAACATAAAAGTAAAAGATTGACCCTTCGCAGAGGGAAGCAGGGATTAACATGCGCTAGAGCTTTTCATTTGTAAAACAGGAATAAAATTATTTTGAGAGGTGTTTGTTGTTGTCAACGAATGGTAATGGGTTCACCAACTACCTCGCCAACCGGACTTTCAAGAGCGGCTCCCATGAATTATTTGCATTTTTATGTGGCACTCCTTCCAACCTTTCTTACACAAACCATGGCTAACCGAATCCTCGGGTGCCTCGCCAACAATCACATACCATGAAGGAGTGCCTTTTTATTTTAGTTTTATTATGATGATGACACTCCCCCAACCTTTGCTTACACAAGCCATGGCTAACCGAATCCTTCGGGTGCCGTCCAACAATCACAAACCATGGAGGAGTGTCTATTTAAGTTAATTAATTCGGGACTGGGAATCTGTCGCGACCCCGGAGGTCGTAGGCTAGACAAACCCAGATCTCCATCTGGCATAAGCCTAACCTAGATCTCTAGGGCCTACAGGGTGAGAATCGGTAACACAACAGTGACTCTATGACTCAAAGAGTAATACAAGCTCATAACTGAGCGAAGAACCAAAGTATTACAAGCAGAGGTCACTGACCTGACATTTCATCAATCAACGGAAGCAAAGTTATGCTATTCTAAATAGCAAGATAGCAAAAGGCCTAAGAGGCCGGGAGCATAACGGCGACGTCCCAGCCCATAGATTCCAGGCTGCCACCCGGGAATCCCAAGCTACTCGTCGATGTCGACCTAGAAACCACCATTTGTTGGAGCGACTTCGTCCGAAACAAAGCATGCAAAGCTGAGTACAGTGGACTCAGCAAGACTTAGTACAACCTCGTTAGCAAAGCGGGTATGCGAGGCTTTATGTGGAGCTTATTTTGCGGAAAGCCGGTTTTCCTTTATAAAACAAGAGGGAGCGAAGCTCGTCTATTTAGATCATTTTCAAAAGGGGATAAGAGAGCGATATCACTAGCTCTACTGATCATCATATTGAATCCACCGAGATATTCATCATATGTTGAACCTATCAACTAGGAGCACCCCCTCGATACCCTGAGGAGGGATCCTTATCACACATTGATTCCAAGTTTTACGATTAGGTTCATGTTGTCTATGATCACAGAATCCATCACCAAGTCGTCCATAACCGTGGACACGGCTTTTCGAAAAGATTTACCCTGCAGGGGTGTACAACTTTACCCACACGCGCCGACCGACTCTTAGCGCCGTCATGTACACGCTTCCTTGGCGTGCCGGCAGAGGGTGGTCGACCAAAACCTTTCCCTTACTTCGCCTATTCCATGAGTCAATCTAACTGGGGAACTCCGTCATCGTAGGTAGCCATTCTCCGAGGCGGTCCCGGTCATTGTGTGTAGGGGATCCAGTTCAATGCCTCCAGCATCCTTCACCTCGGCCACGCCCTGTATGATGCACCTTTGAAAACCTTTTCCACGCCTTCGCCATGCAGAATGCCAAATGGAACTCGCAAACTAATTGACTCATGGGTAAGCTAGGCAAGTTCGGGCCAAGGGGTTCCCATGGGCCCCGTGTGGCTGTACGCTCAGTCTTGGTTCCGAAGGCGAGAACCTCAGGTCCTAGTATCGGCGAGAACGAGTCAAATCACCACATCCCCATGTGGCGGCCCATCCAAGCCTTTAAGCATGTTTATTAACATCACTGATCTTACCGCGTCATCCTGCCATACTAGGTTCATTCGCAACTCTGATTCATCAACCGGATGGATCAGAATTCGTCAACTAAGCATGGCTAAGCATATTCGATATAACGGCTCTAGCGATGCACACATAGCTCAAACCTAGTCTTGCTGGGAGCAGTGGATCAGAGTATTTAGGCTACAAGGATGGTAAATGCAACACACATAGGATAACTATATCTGCCGATCAAACATATTGGAATCGTATGCAATATGTAGGAACCAGAAGTAAAAGCATTCGAAAACATAATGTGAACCAGGCTAGGGCTTGCCTTTGTCCCTGACAAACCGATACGGATCTTCGGAGATCCCATTCTTGACTTGTTCGTCGATGGACAAGTATTGAGTTGCGTCGTTGTCGATCTTCATCGTCTCGGCACATGCTCTATCGATCGCGAAGAGGCAAATACCGGAAAGGTAAAAGAACAATCAACACATGGCATCGATGCAATGCGCATACAAAGATGATGACATGACATGTTAATTAGGTACTGAAATAACCCTAGGACATCATCAATTTAACTGAGGTTCGACGGGACTAGGGTTAGTAGTTCCGGAGCCTCAAAGGGGTTGATTAGTTATTCTAAAACAACTAGGGTTCAAAGTTGTTTATAAATGCATGATTTTGCTACCAAATTGTAGATATCATTTTTCTGAAAATTTTGATATATTATACATATTTTTCTGATTTAAAATGAATAAGTTATGAATTTTACAAGTACCGGTATTTTCTGAAAATGGAAAACATCAGATACGAAATTTAGTCTTCTAAAAACTCTGAAATGTTCTCTCTGACTTGGTTAGGAAGTACTGAGTTTAGATGTTAGTACTGTAGCTATTAAACTGAAAACATGGGCACACGGCTAGTTCAAACATCAGACTAAGCTGATGGTTTCTTGGGCTGTAGTTTTCTCCAGGTATATCGACCACTAATGCATTTCTACTGTTTATCGAACTTGAACTTGAATTGAGATATCTGAGTTTGGCATCTATTTGCATGACAGGCAAATGTAGTTTGATACCAGGTAAACATGATAGTAGTGGATGGATTCACATGTATTCAGATTGGCTATTTGCTAGCGGGAATAGGAGAGTTAGTGCAACTCCAGTCCAGAAACGTGTATGTACAGGTATTAAACCTGGACACCACTCAAGTGTAGAAGCTACCTCGAACCAAAATAGAAGGATTCATTTACCTAATATGTCAACAAATAACAAGGATCTATGCTCCCTTTCTCTTTGTTGCTTCAGACTGAAACTCTGTACTGCACCTCTCTCTTTCTCTATGGCTGAAAGTTACAGGATTATATGTTGCTTTGATCTGGTTAGGTAATTATGTGGTACACATCTTCAGATAACCACTAAAAGTAGCTAAATCTGAGAAGGAATACTACAGGATTGTTGTCCAAAAACGAGCCCTAACATGTGTTAGAAAACCTGAAGGTACTCTCTTCCCATGTTAGTATTCTTTTCAAAACAAGGTATCAGCACACCTCATAGAGAAATCAAGGAACGGATCTGACTAGAAAGGAAAAAAATATTGAGAGCCTCACATACAGGCTATACCTGTACTCAAAGATCAAAGATGAAGAAGAAACGATCAGAGATGGGTTGGTATTTTCCTCTTCTCCATCTCCTTGCCTCTGATGTCCTCCACGTTCTACTTTTCCACTACCCCAGTGACTAGTCCGTCCCTTCCTTTTCCAGGCCCTGGTTCTTGTAGGTGGTTGCCATGGTTCCAGGAATTGGTTGGATAAAGAGCTGGTTGTTCTAACCAGTTGTGGTGTGAGGGGAGAATTGGGGATCACGATGGGTGAGGTGGTCTGGTATGTGAGGTACAAAAGTACTAGTTTGCCACGTCTCTCTTCAGATCAAGTGTGGTTCTCATCATCTGGATATTTTTGATGTGGGGTACTGTAGTTAGTAGATAACCATCGAAAAATTGCTAGATATTTGGGACCAGCTATGTACAAAAATATGTGTGGTTTGAGGCTAGTTAAAGCTGCAAATTTCATCTCCGATTCGACCAACTATATTTGAACACTTTTGAGTGTATTTAAAAATAGGGAAGAAAATGGCCAAAGTTAGGGTTTCCAACATTATCTCCTTTATGCATTTTACTTAGAAAAATATCATGATGCTCATGATGCACGAACAAACCCTAATTAGGTTTAGCTAAAAGAGGGATGTTACAGATCTATCCCCCTTAAAAGAATCTCGTCCCGAGATTCCAAGTTAGGAATAGAGAAGGTAACAAGGACTACACCGGTCTTCAACGATATTGTCGATACCACGACAATCTTCGTTCTTGAAGAGATTGATCCTCGACATCACAAAGAAGTTGATCCACAACACCATGAAGAGATCTTCATTTTGCTTTCTTCACTCTAAAGGAAAGAGGGAATGACACTGGACGGTGGATCTTTACAAAGATCGAGTATCTCATGGTCGACTCAGGGAAGGAGTGCTTAGAAACAACTCTTGAGCTGACAAACATGAAACACGTCAAGGTAACGGAGGAGATGGAAGAAGTTTCAAATTTTGGTAGGCAATTGCTCCATGCTTGACAAGAATACGAATGGACAAAGTAGCGAGGAGTTAAGCTGCCTTTGATACCATGACGAGGCACTCTTTGAGAGGGTGACTCGTAGAAGCCCAAATTTTTATGCAACCAGAGCAACTTTGGATTTCAAAATCATAGTCACTCTTTTGGTATGGGAACATGAAACGATTGTTGTCTCTTCAAAAGGCTGGAGGCCTAGATGACTGACGAATTCACACAACGTGTGAATTTATTAGAACTTTAGGTACAAACCAAAGGAAGGGAAAGAGTACTGGCTACTGAAGTGCGAAGGAGCACCTGGGGAGTGAAATTTCTCCTAACGGAGTGGTTGTCACAGGAGAAATGGTTTCGAAGGATTGACCGAGAAACATTTAGCAACTCTGCTTCTAATGTTCTCCTTGATGTTCTAGACACCAATATCAGGCTTCTGAAAAGCCTTCAATAAGTCATCAAGTCAAGGTCAGACTTTCGGATTGAAAGGACATCATAAGGACAACTCCTAGAATAAGTTGCACAAGGTCCTTATGGGGAATGGTTATTCTTGTTGATTCATAAGATTATGACATTAGACCTTCCGACTAATTTGGGTTAACCACAACATCAATCTTGTCGGATTTACAAAGAGACCTATGTCATGAATCCTTGAGAAATGCTAACCATCATTGCCACTTGAGATTCAGCTTAGGTTAAGTGTAAAGATATTTCAGACTTAGCATGTCCATATAGAAATTTGGAACAGTTACCACCAAGGTAAAGCTGCTAGATTCTCAAGTTATGGACTACAATATCAAGCTCCAAAAGATTGAGCTAGATTGCGGAAACCATGTGGTTGCGACTGCCAAAGGCAATTGCGTGCACATGAGCTTGCAATGTAACACAATTGAGTCCTAGTGGGGACATCGTAGAAGATATTGAAGCCCTTAAGATTCTTCTCTTTCTTGAACAAACTAGTTAGTGGCTTAGTGTGCATAGATGAACTTTTCAATTAATGGAGGTGACAACTTGCTATCTCAAGAATATTCCGCACATGCATGACTGACTTTGCGATGATTCCCGAGGGAAAGAAAGGAAACTCTACTCAGATCCACGGCGACATCTTTCAGCAAATTGCACGTGAACCAGAGAAGGTCACTTCCAACATCCAGAACACATACTTCATGGTAACACAAAGATGGTTCTTAAAAGTTTCCAACATTAGTGCCAACTGTTCAATATGAACCTCTTTAGACATGGAGGAAATAAGAATGTCATCGATGGGCTCAACAACAAACTTATCAACGTACTCCAAGAAGAGGGACTCACATGTTGCATGAACGAGGCAAAAGTATTGGTCAGACCAGAAGGGCATGAAGTTGTACTTAGGCGAAACACCATTGGTAAAAAACATCATCAAGATAGTCCTCGGAATTGAATTTGATTTGACGATAGCCCAAGCTCAAATCAAATATGGGAAAGATAGCATATCCATAAAGGAGATACTTCCTGACTTCAACACAAACAAAACTAGACATCCCTTTAAGAAGAATAAAGTCAGATAGAGCTTTTGTCCTTCAACTCTCCAAGTTGTTGTTTAAGCTCAACCAACTAGTCCAGGATATCCAGTATGGTTTCTTGGAGAAAGTGTGATTCAGAGAACCAACATACTCACGAACCTGACAATATGGTCATGTGACAACATGACGATACTTCTGGAAGGACAATCAGAATATCACGTACCACCGATATATCTCTAAGTTCGAGAGGGAAACTTGCTTTACAAAGCAGCTGATGTGGTCTTGAGAGCTTTGGCATGAACCTAACTCTTTGACCAAAGAAGGTGTGCCTAGATAACAGACTAGGGAACACATTCAAACTTCGCTTAGTGATTGGTGAACCAACAATGCTAAGGATGACACAAACGTCCTTGGATTTCAAAGAAACGAGAATTTCTAAGAATCTCGGATGGCCACATCAATACAAACACCCCAACATTCCCAAGCACGGACAACTCGGAGGAAGGGCGAGTAAAGATATGTAAGAGCATCACTTCATCGATAAGGCCATGAAACTTAGCACGACCTATAGATATAAAGGAGTGCGATACTCTAAGGTAGAAGAGAACAGAAGGTACATAAACCTCACCTTATGCGGATTACAACACTTTGACCAAGTCCTAGAAATGGACGAAGTACTGGAGTTTGTTTCTCCTGACATCTCGAAGTGAAATGTCTGGAAAGACCATAAGAGTAACATGCACTAGAAGACACCAATGCACAATTACCACTTAGCTTCTAACTAGCAGACAAAGGTCGGAAATAAATTAGGAGGAAGAACATGATCAGGATCGGAAATCCTGAGATGTGTAGATGCACAAGATAACACTGTTGTGAAACTCATGCTGAAAAGAGAGGCGTGGCAGAGTCACTGAGACTCACAAAGAGCACTCTTGTCGTGATCCTTTTGGTTCCATGAAAGAACCTCTACCATAGCCAATGGTAGGAAACATCTTTTGTTGCCGCAATTCAATCACGACTACAACCAAAGACTTGAGGGCTAGGTAGATTTGAAGTTAGCCATCCTTATGTATGGTTTGACCATGGACAACAGGGGTCAACGAAATGGATCTTGGGTTAAAGGTCAGCATCATGTACTGAGATTCACACTAAGAGAAACCAGCACAATCCGGGACCTTCGGTTCAAGTCCAAGGGTTAAACGCACCGAGAAAGTAGTAACTACTAACTAAGTGACACAAAGGGCACTACGAGGTAGTAATCATGGTGTAGCTTCAAGAAGCCATAGCTTCAGAAGTGCCCAATCAAAAAGAAAGGAGACATCCGAGGTGAAAGGAAACCTCGAAGCCTAGAACAGAATAATATGGAACCCAAAAAATAGAGAGATTATGATGGAAGGAAATCTCTCGATTGAAACGAAACAAAGAGAGAACAAAGAACACAAAGAGTTTAGAGAAATCAACACTAGGTCAACTGGTTAAGGAACGACCTGCCCTTGAGGCACCTAAGATTTGAAAGACCAGAGGAGATGGTAAAACTTTTTCAAATCAACACAAGGTAAGGTGTGACACTGAATTAGAGCGATACCAGATAAGGAGTAAAAAAGAATCCTAATCAGATTTTCGCAAATACTTTTAGCTTTAAAATAGTTTTCACAAACACTAGACTCAACATCGACCAATAGAAAGGGTTTCCTACAGGCAGTCCTGCTCTGATACCAAAACCTGTCGCGACCCCGGAGGTCGTAGGCTAGACAAACCCAGATCTCCATCTGGCATAAGCCTAACCTAGATCTCTAGGGCCTACAGGGTGAGAATCGGTAACACAACAGTGACTCTACGACTCAAAGAGTAATACAAGCTCATAACTGAGCGAAGAACCAAAGTATTACAAGCAGAGGTCACTGACCTGACATTTCATCAATCAACGGAAGCAAAGTTATGCTATTCTAAATAGCAAGATAGCAAAAGGCCTAAGAGGCCAGGAGCATAACGGCGACGTCCCAGCCCATAGATTCCAGGCTGCCACCTGGGAATCCCAAGCTACTCGTCGATGTCGACCTAGAAACCACCATTTGTTGGAGCGACTTCGTCTGAAACAAAGCATGCAAAGCTGAGTACAGGGACTCAGCAAGACTTAGTACAACCTGTTAGCAAAGCGGGTATGCGAGGCTTTATGTGGAGCTTATTTTGCGGAAAGCCAGTTTTCCTTTATAAAACAAGAGGGAGCAGAAGCTCGTCTATTTAGATCATTTTCAAAAGGGGATAAGAGAGCGATATCACTAGCTCTACTGATCATCATATTGAATCCACCGAGATATTCATCATATGTTGAACCTATCAACTAGGAGCACCCCCTCGATACCCTGAGGAGGGATCCTTATCACACATTGATTCCAAGTTTTACGATTAGGTTCATGTTGTCTATGATCACAGAATCCATCACCAAGTCGTCCATAACCGTGGACACGGCTTTTCGAAAAGATTTACCCCGCAGGGGTGTACAACTTTACCCACACGCGCCGACCGACTCTTAGCGCCGTCATGTACACGCTTCCTTGGCGTGCCTGCAGAGGGTGGTCGACCAAAACCTTTCCCTTACTTCGCCTATTCCATGAGTCAATCTAACCGGGGAACTCCGTCATCGTAGGTAGCCATTCTCCGAGGCGGTCCCGGCCATTGTGTGTAGGGGATCCAGCTTCAATGCCTCCAAGCATCCTTCACCCCGGCCACGCCCCGTATGATGCACCTTTGAAAACCTTTTCCACGCCTTCGCCATGCGTAATGCCAAATGGAACTCGCAAACTAATTGACTCATGGGTAAGCTAGGCAAGTTCGGGCCAAGGGGTTCCCATGGGCCCCGTGTGGCTGTACGCTCAGGCTTGGTTCCGAAGGCGAGAACCTCAGGTCCTAGTATCGGCGAGAACGAGTCAAATCACCACATCCCCATGTGGCGGCCCATCCAAGCCTTTAAGCATGTTTATTAACATCACCGATCTTACCGCGTCATCCTGCCATACTAGGTTCATTCGCAACTCTGATTCATCAACCGGATGGATCAGAATTCGTCAACTAAGCATGGCTAAGCATATTCGATATAACGGCTCTAGCGATGCACACATAGCTCAAACCTAGTCTTGCTGGGAGCAGTGGATCGAGTATTTAGGCTACAAGGATGGTAAATGCAACACACATAGGATAACTATATCTCGCCGATCAAACATATTGGAATCGTATGCAATATGTAGGAACCGAAGTAAAAGCATTCGAAAACATAATGTGAACCAGGCTAGGGCTTGCCTTTGTCCCTGACAAACCGATACGGATCTTCGGAGATCCCATTCTTGACTTGTTCGTCGATGGACAAGTATTGAGTTGCGTCGTTGTCGATCTTCATCGTCTCGGCACATGCTCTATCGATCGCGAAGAGGCAAATACCGGAAAGGTAAAAGAACAATCAACACATGGCATCGATGCAATGCGCATACAAAGATGATGACATGACATGTTAATTAGGTACTGAAATAACCCTAGGACATCATCAATTTAACTGAGGTTCGACGGGACTAGGGTTAGTAGTTCCGGAGCCTCAAAGGGGTTGATTAGTTATTCTAAAACAACTATGGTTCAAAGTTGTTTATAAATGCATGATTTTGCTACCAAATTGTAGATATCATTTTTCTGAAAATTTTGATATATTATACATATTTTTCTGATTTAAAATGAATAAGTTATGAATTTTACAAGTACCGGTATTTTCTGAAAATGGAAAACATCAGATACGAAATTTAGTCTTCTAAAAACTCTGAAATGTTCTCTCTGACTTGGTTAGGAAGTACTGAGTTTAGATGTTAGTACTGTAGCTATTAAACTGAAAACATGGGCACACGGCTAGTTCAAACATCAGACTAAGCTGATGGTTTCTTGGGCTGTAGTTTTCTCCAGTATACTGACCACTAATGCATTTCTGCTGTTTACTGAACTTGAACTTGAATTGAGATATCTGAGTTTGGCATCTATTTGCATGACAGGCAAATGTAGTTTGATACCAGGTAAACATGATAGTAGTGGATGGATTCACATGTATTCAGATTGGCTATTTGCTAGCAGGAATAGGAGAGTTAGTGCAACTCCAGTCCAGAAACGTGTATGTACAGGTATTAAACCTGGACACCACTCAAGTGTAGAAGCTACCTCGAACCAAAATAGAAGGATTCATTTACCTAATATGTCAACAAATAACAAGGATCTATGCTCCCTTTCTCTTTGTTGCTTCAGACTGAAACTCTGTACTGCACCTCTCTCTTTCTCTATGGCTGAAAGTTACAGGATTATATGTTGCTTTGATCTGGTTAGGTAATTATGTGGTACACATCTTCAGATAACCACTAAAAGTAGCTAAATCTGAGAAGGAATACTACAGGATTGTTGTCCAAAAACGAGCCCTAACATGTGTTAGAAAACCCGAAGGTACTCTCTTCCCATGTTAGTATTCTTTTCAAAACAAGGTATCAAGACACCTCATAGAGAAATCAAGGAACGGATCTGACTAGAAAGGAAAAAAATATTGAGAGCCTCACATACAGGCTATACCTGTACTCAAAGATCAAAGATGAAGAAGAAACGATCAGAGATGGGTTGGTATTTTCCTCTTCTCCATCTCCTTGCCTCTGATGTCCTCCACGTTCTACTTCTCCACTACCCCAGTGACTAGTCCGTCCCTTCCTTTTCCAGGCCCTGGTTCTTGTAGGTGGTTGCCATGGTTCCAGGAATTGGTTGGATAAAGAGCTGGTTGTTCTAACCAGTTGTGGTGTGAGGGGAGAATTGGGGATCACGATGGGTGAGGTGGTCTGGTATGTGAGGTACAAAAGTACTAGTTTGCCACGTCTCTCTTCGCATCAAGTGTGGTTCTCATCATCTGGATATTTTTGATGTGGGGTACTCGTAGTTAGTAGATAACCATCGAAAAATTGCTAGATATTTGGGACCAGCTATGTACAAAAATATGTGTGGTTTGAGGCTAGTTAAAGCTGCAAATTTCATCTCCGATTCGACCAACTATATTTGAACACTTTTGAGTGTATTTAAAAATAGGGAAGAAAATGGCCAAAGTTAGGGTTTCCAACATTATCTCCTTTATGCATTTTACTTAGAAAAATATCATGATGCTCATGATGCACGAACAAACCCTAATTAGGTTTAGCTAAAAGAGGGATGTTACAGAATCCCATTGCCAGCTCTTTTTGCAAAATTATTGGATAAGCGGATGTGCCACTATTCCATACGAGAGTCCGTCAAAAGTAAATGACAAGGTTGAAAGCTAAACACCACATACTTCCTCATGAGCTATGAAACATTAACACAAATTGAGAAGCATTTTGAAGGTTTTAAAGGTAGCGCATGAGAATTTACTTGGAATGGTTTGAAATGCCATGCGTAGGTATTTATGGTGGACACTCTGGAATAACTTGGTTTCATGTGTTTGGATGCACGAGCAGCGTTCCCGCTCAGTACAAGTGAAGGCTAGCAAAAAGACTAGGGAGCGACAAATCAAGAGAGCAAGAATCGTCATAATCATGCTTGCGGCAAAATAAATTAATTGAGGCATAAAAGTGATACAAGAACTCTGAAGCAATGTAAATCATTGAGGCTTAATTGACTTTTGTTTAGTCATATGCATGCGTGAGCATGTTCCAAGTCGGTATAAATGAATTATTCAGAGGAGGATACCACAATGCCATACTTACTTATGAATAAAACAATGCAAGCAAACATCCATGACATGCTACTCATATTAATAAATTGGAGCTAATCATGAGAGATCATGAACTACTAGACTTTCTCAAATAACATATACCTCACATGAACCAACTAAGCATGCTCACATGGATGAGTATATGTACAAAAATGAAAACAAATAGAGTTCATACCAGCCTCTCACCACAATCAGATTGTCGTAGATCGTCATTATTGCCTTTTCACTTGTGTAGCTTGGATAATATGAAATGAAAACCACGCTCCAGCCACCGAAGACCATTGAACTCAAGATGAACTTTACAAACCAAAGAAGAACAGCAAATATTTTTGGTGTTTTCGAATTTGAGAACAAGAACAAAAGGAAACAAGCAAACAAAGCAAAATCTTTTGGGTTTTCTTATAGCAAATTAGCAATAGCAAATAAAGCGAAACAAATGCAAAAACCAAGATAAACAAATGATGAAGAGAAACAACAGAAATATTTTTGGTCTTTTTGTGTTTTGGGAAAGAAACAAAGCGAAAGCAAGAAATAGCAAACTAAAAGAAACACAGAAAAGCAAGATGGCAGAAATCTGCCAAAACTTGACAGCAGTACAGAAATCGATTTTTACAAAAATCTTACGTTGCTCAGTTCAAAAAGTGTTAAACTAATGAAAGTTAGATAACAACCTGGGGAACATGCAAAAAAAATTTCAACTCAAAATACTGTTCTGGCTGGGCACACGAATTTTTACGGTAACAGCCCAGAATCTGTTTTCAGGCAGCACTTCCCCAAACATCATCTTCCTCTCATTAGAAAACCACTCAAAGAGACTAAACAAGTATATACAAGTATCCAGCAATCATAATATGCAAAGAATGAGTGATGCCGGTATACCTCCCCCCAAGCTTAGGCTTTTGGCTCTTCTCGATCACATTATATCACCCTTCTCTCTTGACCCTTGAAAACTTCTGCCACACCAAACTTCTCATAAACTTCATTAGAGGGGTTAGTACTCAAAAACTTTAATCCACTTTAGTCCTGTAGTGACACATTGCAAGAACTCAATAAAACATTAGCTACAGCTCTCCACGTGTAGAAAGCCTTGCTTAAAGTCCGCAAGAGACAATGCAAAAAAACAGAGACAGAATCTGCCAAAACAGAATAGCCAGTAAAAACGAATTTAAAAGAGGTACTTCCGTTGCTCAAATCAGAAAACTCAAAACTAACGAAAGTTGCGTACATATCTGGGGAACACGCACGTAAATTGGCATAATTTTCTGAGTTACCTACAGAGAAAACAGCCCAGATTCGTGACAGATATAAATCTGTTTCTGCGCAGAAATCCAAATCTAGCATCAACTTTCTATTAGAGACTTTACTTGGCACAATAATGCAATAAAGTAAAGATACAAATGTATTGCTACAGTAAATAAAACAAGTGGAGGAAGAAAGAGATGTTGTTTACCTCCTCTATGCATATAAAAGGTATTTGTTAACAAGGTTGATCAAGTCTTGCCACCAAATAAATTTTATATAGCATATGAAGAAATAAACCTCAAATCAATCATGTTACATTGAATTGTATTGATATGGATCCAATCACAAGAGTTTGATATTCTTCTTTAGGCTCATATATAGGACAATCAATAGTTCCCACTTTGATAGTTCTCACATGAGAGATAGTATTAACTCCGCACGCTTTTTCAATCCTCTTGGGGAAATAGACGGTGTGTTCCTTATCATCAACATTGAAAGTAACCTTTCCTTTATTGCAATCAATAACAGCCCCTGCGGTATTAAGAAAAGGTCTCCCAAGAATAATAGACATATTATCATCTTCAGGCATTTCCAACACAACAAAATCAGTTAATATCAAGCAGTTATTAGTAACTTGAACAACAACATCCTCACATATACCAACAGGAATAGCAGTAGATTTATCAGCCATTTGCAAAGATATATCAGTAGGTATCAACTTATCTAAGTAAAGTCTCTTGTAAAGAGAAAAAGGCATAACACTAACACCGGCTCCCAAATCACATAGAGCAGTTTTAACATAATTATTCTTAATAGAACAAGGAATAGTAGGTATACTCGGGTCGCCCAACTTCTTTGGAACTTTGCCATTGAAAGAGTAATTAGCAATCATAGTGGAAATTTCCTCATTGGGGATTTTCCTTTTGTTAGTAATAATATCTTTCATATACTTTGAATAAGGAGGCAATTTAATAGCATCAGTCAAAGGGATTTGCAAGAATAAAGGTTTCATCCAATCACAGAATTTATTATAGTGTTCCTCTTCCTTTGATTTTAATTTCTTAGCAGGAAAAGGCATTGGCTTTTGCACCCAAGGTTCTCTTTCATTACCATGTTTCTCAGTAATAAAATCTTCTTTAGTATACTTTTTATTTTTAGCATGCTTTTCAGGTTCTTTTTCAACCTCTTCTTTATCAGGAGTATCATTCTTATCATTATCTTTATCATGTTCATCACCACTTTCAGCTCAAAGCATCGAAATAGAAATACTATTAGGATCATTAGCAGGTTCAGAGGATTCTACAACATTATTATGTTTCTTCTTCTTTTTCTTAGATGGAGCACTAGTTTTAGTTTGTTGAGAATCTTGCTCAATTCTTTTGGGATGCCCTTCAGGATATAGAGGATCCTGGGTAGAGACACCACCTCTAGTTGTTACTTTATAAGCGTGTTTTTCTTTAGCATTATTTCCTAACAAGTCATTTTGCACTTTAGTGAGTTGATCAATTTGAGTTTGAATCATATGAAAATGTTTAACAAGCATCTTAACATCATTGGAGGTTCTCTCCACAATATCATGCAATTGACTAATAGCTTGAGAATTTTCCATTAGATGATTCTCTACTCTCATATTAAAATTTTCTTGCTTAACAATATAATTATCAAACTCATCTAAGCATTGCGCAGAAGGTTTTGAATACGGAATATCTTCCCTAGTAAAGCGTTGAAGCGAGTTTACCTCAATCATGGATGAAGGGGGAATTATCTCACATATATCTTCTATTGGAGGTAGATTCTTCACATCTTCAGATTTAATACCTTTCTCCTTGAGAGACTTCTTGGCTTCCCTCATATCTTCATCATTCAATTTAATTAAACCCCTCTTCTTCACTATTGGCGTTGGAGTTGGTTCAAGCGTATTCCAATCATCATAATTCCGGCCTATTTTAGCCAATAATTCTTCAGACATCGTCCGGAGTTCTTTTCCCGAAAACACAACCAAGCACAACTATCCAGGTATGCCCTAGACTCAATGGTTAGTCCACTATAAAATATATCAAGTAAATCATGCTTTTCTAAATCATGGTCGGCAGAGCTCTAATAAGAGAGCAAAATCTTGCCCAAGCCTCAGGCAATTTCTCTTCATCTTCTTGATCAAAATTATAAACTCTCTCGCAAAGCAGCATGTTGAGCACTAGCAGGAAAGTATTTCCGGAAGAAAACAAGCAAGTAATTCTTTTGGACTTTTAATAGAACCAGGTGGCAAACTATTATACCAAGTTTTAGCGTCATCCTTTAATGAGAATGGAAAGATTTTAGCAACAAAGTAAGTACGCTTCTTAACATCATCGTAAAACAAGCTACTCAGAGTACATAACCCAACCATGTGTTCAACAAGACTTTCTTTTTCAGTACCACAAAAAGGTGTTTTCTCAACAATAGCTATATGAGATAGATCAAGAGAAAAATCATAATCTTTATCCCTAATGTTTATAGGAGATGTGGCAAATTTAGGATCAGGAGATAGTTTATATCTAACAGTATGTTCTGCAAGCAACTTTTTAATTTTTCTTGCATCAGTAGTAGCATTGCATTTTTCAATAAAATCATCATCAAGTTCCACATAATCTTCATCAAGATCATCACTAGAGTATTCAAGTTCAGGTGAATTAACAGTGTAGTAACATCAGGAATTTCAGCATTTTCAATTTGTCTAGACCTAGCAATGGAAGCATCTAGAAAAGTTCCCAATGAACCACTATCATCAAGCACAGCAGAAATATTATCAATATTATGAGAGTTTTCAGATTCAACAGAAGTACCAGCATTTGAAGCATGTGGTGGTGAAACAAGTTTATCAATCACAGATGGTGAATCAAGAGCAGCAGAGGTACTCAGAGTTGTACCTTTTCTTGTAGTGGATGGTAATATGGCGACCTTAGTATCGCGAGGTTTACCCATGATGGAGAATTTGCAGCGAACAATATCAATCCAAGTGAACTTCCAAATAAAGCTATGCTCCCCGGCAACGGCGCCGTAAAATAGTCTTGATGACCCACAAGTATAGGGGATCGCAACAGCCTTCGAGGGAAGTATTACCCAATTTATTGATTCGACACAAGGGGAGACAAAGAATACTTGAAAGCCTTAACAACGGAGTTGTCAATTCAGCCGCACTGGAAACAGACTTGCTCGCAAGAGTTTATCAAGTAGTAACAGCTTTA
Organism: Lolium rigidum; assembly: GCF_022539505.1. Lineage (NCBI taxonomy): Eukaryota > Viridiplantae > Streptophyta > Magnoliopsida > Poales > Poaceae > Lolium > Lolium rigidum. The sequence goes on along the minus strand of NC_061513.1, from coordinate 273,127,320 downwards.
TAGTAGTAGCAAGTAGTGAAATAACAAGCAGCAGAGTAACAAAGACAGCAGTAGTGATTTTAGTAAACAAGCAGGATTAAAATACTGTAGGCACGGGGACGGATGACTGGCGTTGCATGGATGAGAGAAACTCATGTAACAATCATAGCAGGGCATTTGCAGATAATAATAAAACGGTATCCAAGTACTAATCAATCAATAGGCATGTGTTCCAATTATAGTCGTACGTGCTCGCAATGAGAAACTTGCACAACATCTTTTGTCCTACCAGCCGGTGGCAGCCGGGCCTCAAGGGAAACTACCGGATATTAAGGTACTCCTTTAATAGAGTACCGGAGCAAAGCATTAACACTCCGTGAACACATGTGATCCTCACATCGCTACCATCCCTCCGGTTGTCCCGATTTCTGTCACTTCGGGGCCATTGGTTCCGGACAGCGACATGTGTATACAACTTGCAGGTAAGAACATAAACAACGAATATCTTGATGAAATAATAACATGTTCAGATCTGAGATCATGGCACTCGGGCCCTAGTGACAAGCATTAAGCATAACAAGTTGCAACAATATCATAAAAGTACCATCTACTGACACTAGGCACTATGCCCTAACAATCTTATGCTATTACATGACCAATCTCATCCAATCCCTACCATCCCCTTCGGCCTACAGCGGGGGAATTACTCACACATGGATGGGGGAAACATTGCCGGTTGATGGAGAGGCGTTGGCGGTGATGGCGGTGATGATCTCCTCCACTTCCCCGTCCCGGCGGAGTGCCAGAATGGAGACTTCTGGCTCCCGCGACGGAGTTTCGCGATGTGGCGGCGTTCTGGAGGGTTTCTGGCGACTTCGACTTCTCCCCGTGCGTTTTTAGGTCGAGGCGAATAAGTAGTCCGAAGGAGGGCGTCGGAGGCCGGCCGAGGGGCCACACCACATGGCCGCGCGGCCCCCTGGGCCGCGCCGCCATGTAGTGTGGGGCCCTCGGGCCTCCACTTCAATTGCCCTTCTGGCTCCGTCATTATTCTGGGAAAATAGGCCCTTTCGTCAAAATCCCGAGGTTTTTCCTGAAAGTTGGATTTCTGCACAAAAACGAGACACCAGAATAGTTCTTCTGAAAACAGCGTTAGTCCGTGTTAGTTGCATCCAAAATACACAAATTAGAGGCAAAACAATAGCAAAAGTGTTCGGGAAAGTAGATACGTTTTGGACGTATCATCCAGTAGCTTTGTGCAATGTCCAGAAGTGTTAAGAATGATTATGTCACCTCTGAACATGTTAATTTTTATTATGCACTAACCCTCTAATGAGTTGTTTCGAGTTTGGTGTGGAGGAAGTTTTCAAGGATCAAGAGAGGGAAATGATGCAATATGATCAAGGAGAGTGAAAGCTCTAAGCTTGGGGATGCCCCGTGGTTCACCCCTGCATATTTTAAGAAGACTCAAGCTGTCTAAGCTTGGGGATGCCCAAGGCATCCCTTCTTCATCGACAACATTATCAAGTTCCTCCCCGAAACTATATTTTTATTCCATCACATCTTATGTGCTTTGCTTGGAGCGTCGGTTTGTTTTTGTTTTTGTTTTTGTTTGAATAAAATGGATCCTAGCATTCATTGTGTGGGAGAGAGACACGCTCCATCGTTGCATATGGACAAATATGTCCTTAGGCTTTACTCATAGTATTCATGGCGAAGGTTGAATCTTCTTCGTTAAATTGTTATATGGTTGGAATTGGGAAATGCTACATGTAGTAATTCTAAAATGTCTTGAATAATTTGATACTTGGCAATTGTTGTGCTCATGTTTAAGCTCTTGCATCATATACTTTGCACCCATTAATGAAGAAATACATAGAGCTTGCTAAAATTTGGTTTGCATATTTGGTCTCTCTAAAGTCTAGATAATTTCTAGTATTGAGTTTGAACAACAAGGAAGACGGTGTAGAGTCTTATAATGTTTACAATGTGTCTTTTATGTGAGTTTTGCTGCACCGGTTCATCCTTGTGTTTGTTTCAAATAACCTTGCTAGCCTAAACCTTGTATCTAGAGGGGATACTTCTCATGCATCCAAAATCCTTGAGCTAACCACTATGCCACTTGTGTCCACCATACCTACCTACTACATGGTATTTCTCCGCCATTCCAAAGTAAATTGCTTGAGTGCTACCTTTAAATTTCCATCATTCGCTTTTGCAATATATAGCTCATGGGACAAATAGCTTAAAAACTATTGTGGTACTGAATATGTACTTATGCACTTTATCTCTTATTAAGTTGCTTGTTGTGCGATAACCATGTTCCTGGGGACGCCATCAACTACTCTTTGTTGAATATCATGTGAGTTTCTATGCATGTCCGTCTTGTCTCGAAGTAAGGGAGATTTACCACTCATTTAATGGTTAGAGCATGCATATTGTTAGAGAAGAACATTGGGCCGCTAACTAAAGCCATGAATCATGGTGGAAGTTTCAGCTTTGGACATATATCCTCAATCTCATATGAGAACATTAATTGTTGCAACATGCTTATGCATTAAAGAGGAGTCCATTATCTCGTTGTCTATGTTGTCCCGGTATGGATGTCTAAGTTGAGAATAATCAAAAGCGAGAAATCCAAAATGCGAGCTTTCTCCTTAGACCTTTGTACAGAGCGGCATAGGGGTACCCCTTTGTGACACTTGGTTAAAACATGTGTATTGCAATGATAATCCCGGTAATCCAAGCTAATTAGGACAAGGTGCGGGCACTATTAGTATACTATGCATGAGGCTTGCAACTTGTAAGATATAATTTACATGATACATATGCTTTATTACTACCGTTGACAAAATTGTTTCATGTTTTCAAAATAAAAGCTCCAGCACAAATATAGCAATCGATGCTTTCCTCTTTGAAGGACCTTTCTTTTACTTTTATGTTGAGTCAGTTCACCTATTTCTCTCCACCTCAAGAAGCAAACACTTGTGTGAACTGTGCATTGATTCCTACATACTTGCATATTGCACTTGTTATATTACTTTACATTGACAATATCCATGAGATATACATGTTACAAGTTCAAAGCAACCGCTGAAACTTAATCTTCCTTTGTGTTGCTTCAATACCTTTACTTTGATTTATTGCTTTATGAGTTAACTCTTATGCAAGACTTATTGATGCTTGTCTTGAAGTACTATTCATGAAAAGTCTTTGCTTTATGATTCAGCTTGTTTACTCATGTCATTACCATTGTTTTGATCACTGCATTCATTACATATGCTTACAATAGTATGATCAAGGTTATGATGGCATGTCACTCTAGAAATTATCTTTGTTATCGTTTACTCGCTCGGGACGAGCAGAACTAAGCTTGGGGATGCTGATACGTCTCCGACGTATCGATAATTTCTTATGTTCCATGCCACATTATTGATGATATCTACATGTTTTATACACATTATATGTCGTATTTATGCATTTTCCGGCACTAACCTATTAACGAGATGCCGAAGAGCCAGCTTGCTGTTTTCCGCTGTTTTTGGTTTCAGTAAATCCTACAAAGGAAATATTCTCGGAATTGGACGAAATCAACGCCCGTGGTCCTATTTTTGCACGAAGCTTCCGTAAGACCGAGGGGAAAGGAAGTGGGTCCACGAGGCGCCGACACAACAGGGCGGCGCGACCTCGGACCCCGGCCGCGCGGCCCGGTGTGTGGGGCCCTCGTGTGGCCCCCGCGTTGCCCTTCCGCCTACTTAAAGCCTTCGTCGCGAAACCCCTGCATCGAGAGCCACGATACGGAAAACCTTACCGAGACGCCGCCGCCGCCAATCCCATCTCGGGGATTCTGAGATCGCCTCCGGCACCCCGCCGGAGAGGGGAATCATCTCCCGGAGGACTCTTCACCGCCATGGTCGCCTCCGGAGTGATGAGTGAGTAGTTCACCCCTGGACTATGGGTCCATAGCAGTAGCTAGATGGTCGTCTTCTCCTTATGTGCTTCATTGTTGGATCTTGTGAGCTGCCTAACATGATCAAGATCATCTATCCGTAATGCTATATGTTGTGTTTGTCGGGATCCGATGGATAGAGAATACTATGTTATGTTGATTATCAATCTATTACCTATGTGTTGTTTATGATCTTGCATGCTCTCCGTTATTAGTAGAGGCTCGGCCAAGTTTTTACTCTTAACTCCAAGAGGGAGTATTTATGCTCGATAGTGGGTTCATGCCTCCATTAAATCCGGGACAAGTGACGTAAAGTTCTAAGGTTGTGGATGTGCCGTTGCCACTAGGGATAAAACATTGATGCTATGTCCGAGGATGTAGTTATTGATTACATTACGCACCATACTTAATGCAATTGTCTCGTTGCTTGCAACTTAATACCGGAAGGGGTTCGGATGATAACTCGAAGGTGGACTTTTTAGGCATAGATGCATGCTGGATAGCGGTCTATGTACTTTGTCGTAATGCCCAATTAAATCTCACAATATTCATCATATCATGTATGTGCATTGTCATGCTCTCTCTATTTGTCAATTGCCCGACTGTAATTTGTTCACCCAACATGCTATTTATCTTATGGGAGAGACACCTCTAGTGAACCGTGGACCCCGGTCCATTCTTTTACATCGAATACAATCTGCTGCTATTGTTCTTTACTGTTTTCTGCAAACAATCATCATCCACACTATACATCTAATCCTTTGTTACAGCAAGCCGGTGAGATTGACAACCTCACTGTTTCGTTGGGGCAAAGTAATTTGGTTGTGTTGTGCAGGTTCCACGTTGGCGCCGGAATCTCTGGTGTTGCGCCGCACTACATCCCGCCGCCATCAACCTTCAACGTGCTTCTTGGCTCCTCCTGGTTCGATAAACCTTGGTTTCTTTCTGAGGGAAAACTTGCCGTTGTACGCATCACACCTTCCTCTTGGGGTTCCCAACGGACGCGTGCTGTACGCGTATCAAGCATATTTTCTCCACCTTCAGGTTATCATCCGAACCCCTTCCAGTATTAAGTTGTAAACAACAGACAATTGCATTAAGTATGGTGCGTAATGTAATCAATAACTACATCCTCGGACATAGCATCAATGTTTTATCCCTAGTGGCAACAAGACATCCACAACCTTAGAACTTTCTCGTCACCGTCCCGCATTTAATGGAGGCATGAACCCACTATCGAGCATAAATACTCCCTCTTGGAGTTAAGAGTAAAAACTTGGCCGTAGCCTCTACTAATAACGGAGAGCATGCAAGATCATAAACAACACATAGATAATAGATTGATAATCAACATAACATAGTATTCTCTATCCATCGGATCCCGACAAACACAACATATAGAATTACAGTATAGATGATCTTGGTCATGTTAGGCAGCTCACAAGATCCGACAATGAAGCACATGAGGAGAAGACAACCATCTAGCTACCGCTATGGACCCATAGTCCAGGGGTGAACTACTCACTCATCACTCCGGAGGCGACCATGGCGGTGAAGAGTCCTCCGGGAGATGATTCCCCTCCGGCAGGTGCCGGAGGTGATCTCCCGAATCCCCCGAGATGGGATTGGCGGCGGCGGCGTCTCGCAAGGTTTTCCGTATCGTGGCTCTCGCATCGGGGGTTTCGCGACGAAGGCTTTAAGCAGGCGGAAGGGCAACGCGGGGGCCACACGAGGGCCCCACACACCAGGGCCGCGCGGCCAAGGGCCGGGCCGCGCCGCCCTGTTGTGTCGGCGCCTCGTGGCCCCACTTCCTTCCCCTTCGGTCTTCTCGGAAGCTTCGTGCAAAAATAGGACCCCGGGCGTTGATTTCGTCCAATTCCGAGAATATTTCTTTACTAGGATTTCGAAACCAAAAACAGCGTAGAAACAAGAATCGGCTCTTCGGTATCTCGTTAATAGGTTAGTGCCGAAAAATGCATAAATATGACATAAAGTATGCATAAAACATGTAGATATCATCAATAATGTGGCATGGAACATAAGAAATTATCGATACGTCGGAGACGTATCATCTATTGCAAAATTAAGTTTCTTACTGATAAATCAGGGCAAAACATGTGAAGAGAATTATTAATGAAAGTTAATTAATTGGGGCTAGGCACCCCGTTGCCAGCTCTTTTTGCAAAATTATTGGATAAGCGGATATATATGCCACTAGTCCATTGGTGAAAGTCTGCCCAACAAGATTGAAAGATAAAACACCACATACTTCCTCATGAGCTATAAAACATTGACACAAATAAGGAGTAATAAAGTTTTGAATTGTTTCAAGGTAGCACATGAAGTATTTACTTGGAATGGCAGTAAAAATACCACATAGTAGGTAGTTATGGTGGACACAAATGGCATAGGTTTTGGCTCAAGGTTTTGGATGCACGAGAAGCATTCCCTCTCAGCACAAGGCTTTGGCTAGCAAGGTTGTGTGAAGCAAACACAAGTATAAACCGGTACAACAAAACTTACATAAGAACATATTGCAAGCATTATAAGACTCTACACTGTCTTCCTTGTTGCTCAAACACTTTTACCAGAAAATATCTAGACCTTAGAGAGACCAATCATGCAAACCAAATTTCAACAAGCTCTACGGTAGTTCTCCACTAATAGGTTTTAAACTACATGATGCAAGAGCTTAAACATGATCTACTTGAGAGCTCAAAACAATTGCCAAGTATCAAATTATTCAAGACAATATACCAACTACCACATGAAGCATTTTCTGTTTCCAACCAAATAACAATAAGTGCTGCGGCTTTCAGCTTTCGCCAAGAACATTAAAAGTAAAACGAAGAACACAAATGTTCAAATGAAAAAGCGGAGCGTGTCTCTCTCCCACACAAGCATGTTAGGATCCGGTTTATTCAGAAAATTAAATAACAAACGAGAATAAAAGCACATGGACGCTCCAAGTAAAGCACATAAGATGTGATGGAATTAAAATATAGTTTCACTAGAGGTGACCTGATAAGTTTGATGAAGAAGGGGATGCCTTGGGCATCCCCAAGCTTAGACGCTTGAGTCTTTTGGAATATACGGGGATGACCCACGGGGGCATCCCCAAGTATAGGCTTTTCACTCTTCTTGATCATATTGTATCCTCCTCCTCTCTTGATCCTTGAAAACTTCCTTCACACCAAACTCAAAGAAATCTCATTAGAGGGTTAGTGCATAATCAAAAATTCACATGTTCAGCAAGGACACAATCATCCCCAAGGCTACTGAAATTTAATGGAGCAAAGAAATCCACTCAAAGACAGTAAAAGAGGCAATGCGAAATAAAAGGCAGAATCTGTCAAAACAGAACAGTCCGTAAAGACGATTTTTTTCGAGGCATTTAACATGCTCAGATGGAAAAGCTCCAGTTGAATGAAAGTTGCGTACATATCTGAGGATTACTCATGAATTTTTTCAGAATTTTCAGATTTTTATACAGAGAGAAAAGCTCAAATTCGTGATAGCTAAAAATATGTTTCTGCGCAGAAATCCAAATCTAGTATCAACTTTCTATCAAAGACTTTACTTGACACAACAATGCAAGAAAATAAAGATACAAAGGTATTGCTACAGTAGTAACAAGCACCTTGACTCAAATATAAAACAAAAATTGCAGAAATAAAACAATGGGTTGCCCCCCAAGAGCGCTTTTCTTTAAAGCCTTTTAGCTAGGCATGATAATTTTCATGATGCTCTTATAAAGATGAGAGTTGAATACAAGAGAGCATCAAAAAGCAAATACCAAACACATTTAAGTCTAACCCACTTTCTATGCAAACGAATCTTGTAAGAAAACAAATTATTGAAGCATGAAGCTACTATCATAGAAAGACAAAGCAGGTGCAACTTCAAAATTTTCAACAAAAAGAGAGGTGACTTAATATTATTGAGATATATAAAACCATGTCTCCATCTCTCATAATAATTTTCAGTGGTATCATTGATAAACTCAACAATATAGCTATCGCATAAAGCATTCTTATCATGATCCACATGCATAAAAGTATCATTATTCTCCACACAAGCATAATCAATTTTATTAGTAATAGTGGGAGTAAAACTATCACATCCATCATTATAATCATCATAAATTGGAGGCATAGAATAATCATAATGAATTTTATCCTCAATAGTAGATGGACTGAAAATATCACAATCACCATAACGAACTTGAATATGATAGACAAGCTGTATATTAGAGAGATAGTTTTGGGTAATCCCTCCATAACTATGACAAGTTTCATGAGGATGACTGTAATTATAACCTATGTCATAGTATTCTTTATAATAATTGGCAAAGATTGGAGGCATAGTGTCATCATAAGAAATAGAATAATTATCTTCCAAAGTGTGTTCATCTGTAAACATACCATCATTGTTACTAGAAGGAGATGTATCAAACATATAATCATCAGTAGCAAAAGGATTTTCAAACACCTCATCCCCAAGCTTAGAGCTTTCTATATCATCATGGGAAGAAACATGGAGTACTAATACTATGGCAATTATTAACATCATCATTTTCAGAATTAGTGTCCCAGAGATCTTCAATATCAAAAGAACTGTGCTTTTCCCAATCATGATCACTAATATAAATAACAGGCATAGGTTCATCATCAAGTTCAGAATCATCGAATTCAGAATTATAAGTATCAATTGTAATAAGAGCAACAAGTTTGGGAGAAGATACCGTTTCCTCTCTCCTTTTACTCCTCTTCTTCTTCTTCGTTCCCTTCTTCTTCTTCTTCTTCTTCTTCTTCTTCTTCTTCTTCTTCTTCTTTTCCTCTTTAGGAGGGAGAGGATTGAAAGGAAGCTTCTCCACATAACCTGGTTTATTATTAGAAACAATAGAAGAAACTTGGGAGGATACGTCTCTTTCATTAATAAGAACAAAACACATATTAGTCCTGTCATATTTTGGTAAAGTCCCATCCTTTATAACACTTTGTATGTAGGTGTTGGCATGGCAATTATTAACATAATAGAGATAACATCCATGCAACACACTATTCATATCAAGATCACTCATATCTAACAAAGAAATTTTTCTTGATACCTCTTCACACCCCAAAATAAAGTAAGTTCATCATGCTGATTAGGAGTGATCATGTTATCACAATATAGACTTGAAGTACTCATTAAATTCGAAGTACTATCATCATGACCAGAACATTGAAACTTAAAATGACCCACTTCATAGCAAAGTTCACAAATAAAAGGATGGAGGTCACAAACTTTTTCACCAAGATCTTTTAGAGCCTTGTACCACATTCTAGTTTTTTCATTCCTATGATGGATACAATATTCATCTTCGATTTGATTAATTCCACAAGGTCTACGCATTCCACAAAAATTAACATGCTTATAAGAAATAGTATTTTCAGAAGTTTGGGCATGTTTATTGCAATCATTAACAACAATTTCATTTTCCATGCAAGTGTCTTTGAAAGGTTCATGATACACGTCCCAATTTTCTTTAGGAACATTAATATGAGAAGCAAAGGTTCTACAACAATCAACAATAATTTGAGAATCAAGACCATAATTATCACTAAGCTTTTGAAAACCAGCAGTTTCAATGAAAGACTTAATGCATTCATATTCATAGTTTAAGGAACCTGCTGGCAATGCTATGATGGCGTCCCCCTCTCTGGCGATCGAGGGCGACTCCCATGGCGACCTCCAGCTTGAGATCTAGATCTCTCCCTGGCGTTGAATCCAATGGAAGGATTGGATCCAAGTATGGATGTAATATCCCAGGTTTAGAGGCTATAAAATGAGAGAACACCAAAGTGTGCATTGCATTCATGCATAGAAAATCCGGGGAATTTTCGCGCTTTCAAATAAAACTTACCATAGTAACCGAAGTTTCACTTGACTTGCTGGAATTGAAGTAGATCATCAAGTCAAGCGCTATAAACTTCACTGTGATATTTGTTAAAACCTTGTTTTGGGTAGAGAGGATTTGATCTAGGAGCTAGATCAAATGGAATTAGTTTTGACAACAAACAATACCTTAAGTAAGGGTCAATTACAAGATCTTATAAAAGATCTCAACATGACATTCCTTACAACAACACATGAATAATTATTCAACCATAAATCAAAGAATTAAGAAACTATTCTTTACTTATCTTTTCCATATCTTTTACTAAATAAATGTTTTTACCATGATTCTCATGGTGTATCTTCAACTACTTTTGTGTGTAATATAACTCAATTCTAAACTTATTAATAAATAAGGTAAATCATAGGGTTTAAAGTGCATAAAGGCCACACATTCTTATTTAAATCATAACTTATTAAATATATGGAATATCATAAAACTGAATCCATTTACATTACAAGTTATAGTTCAAACTATTTGAATAAAACTACTCATGAGTATTTTGAAACTCATATGATCATGCCTTGGTGCAATCAAACACCAACTATTCAAAATTGAGGAATAACCTTCAACCTTGACTTTTTGACCAATATTATAATATAAATCCAATCAAATATGATATAGTGACTCATCCACAATAATAAAACCATCCACAAGATATTTAGTAACAAATGCCACTTGGCTATCCAAATATAATTCATATGAGAGGATAATGATCATGCCACATAGGATGAAAATATCTACATGACTTGCATCCCAAGACTTGCCACCTCATGCTCAAAGGATTGCTATGGATGAGGGCATGACAACCAAGCACCTTATTCATCAAACCAAAACAATAGTCACCCACCTATGTGTCATGACACTAGAGCTTGCCCAAGCCTATAAATAGAGCCACACCCTTCATCCATTTCATCATCTTATAGCATGATACATGGGAACAAACACATAGAGCCACTCCATATGAATTAGCTAGGATCAAGATGAAGAAGCTAGGAGGTGGAGGCATGCCACAAGATGCAGGTTTATCAGATTTCCTGAAGAACAAGCTACAAAAGATACCAAGGTAGAATTCCTAGGCAAACCATATATTTAGAGGATCATATCATCATCTCTTGAGTAGGACCTTAGGATTGTACAAGACATTTAGAAGTGAGAGAGATTATAGATGCTAACCATAGCCATGTCTATCTTAGAGAATATTAGAGTATTATTAAATCTTACTTGTTCAAACCAACCTTTAATCTTGGAGATGAGAGCCCTATCCCATTAGTGATTACCACTAAAACCCTAGATCACATTTGAATTCCAATCCAAGTATCACTTGGGATTATAAGTAGAACCATGCCATGCCTCATGCCTATTTTATACTCCAATTAGTGAAGCATCATCAAATTTCTAAACCTTTCAAGTAGAATTCACTCCACATAAAATAATAAGTCCTAACTTGTGTATCATATATCACAAGTATAAACCAAGCTAGTTATACCTAAACTCAAATGCTATCTAAGTGAGTAGAGTGAAACCAATATCCAATTATATTTTGCCTTCCAAGTAACTTGTTTAGTGAACCAAATGAAATAGTATCTTATGGAGTAGAACCACCATTTAAACAAGTGAATTAACCCTGATGAGCATAGGATTCATTTTAAATAATTCAAGTAGTAGTTTTCTAAGCAAGATTATTTAACATAGAGTGAATCCAGCCATCTTCTTAAACCCTAAGAAATAATCTTTCACATAAAATGATGAATTCATCCCATTCTCATTACCATTTAATTTAAAACTCTAACCATAATATAAAATACATGGGAACCCTCAATATTGTTAAGTAATAACAAAACTTAATGACATGTTTACCATGCACTGGTTATAAACTTCAAATCATTCAAAATAGGTTTGATTTCCAAATTTAAAGAGTTGAGATAAATACCTAAATCATTTCTATTTTACTTAAGCCTCACAAGAGATCAATTAAATCCTAAATTAAATATTTGTTTAATAACAAGGTTATATAGTGAGCATGGTTATTAATTTATATTGATATTCAAATATATTAGAACCTGTAAAACAAAATAGAATTCAAATTTGAATTCAAACAAGAAAAATAGAAAACAAAACAGAAATTTAAAAGAGAAAAGAGAGGGAAAATTTACCTTACCTGGCCTTGCAGCTCGTGGCCAGCCCAACAGCTGAGCCCAACAATCAACCCACCAGCACCAAACCCGGCCCATCGTGCCCCTTCGTGAGATAAGATCGAAGAAGACGATCTTCGTCTTCCTCTCACACGCGCTTGACAGCACGATGCCGTGGCCACCTTTCCCCTCGCTGCTGTCAACCCCTCCTTGATCGGCCGCGTGACGAGGCGTGTCTCTGGAGCCCTATAAGTACCCCGGAACAAACCCTAGCTTGCCGTTCCTTCTCTCTCTGCTCCATTTCTTCCCAAAACCGAAACCCTAGTCGCCGGCCATCTCTTCTCGCCAGTGATTGGAGCCCTCCCGAGCCAAGCCGTGGTCACCATCGTCTTCCCCGACCTTGACTTGCTCAACCTGAGCAAGGAATCGAGCAGGGACAGTCCACAACGACCTGGGCGAGCTCGTCGTCCCCGACGCCGGTCGTCGTCGATGCCATCGATTGCGACCACCTCAAGACACGCCGTCAAGCGCTCTGTGCTCCTGGTGAGCTCCTGCATCTCTCAGTACCCTCAGCCAACTCAATTGCATCCCAAATCGTCGCCGCACCGTGAGCCTGCAAGCTCCGCCGCTTCACCTCACCGCCGGTCACTCTCCGATGACCATTCGGAGGGGGCGCCGCCACCCTTAGGTTCCCGCGAGCGCGCCTCGTTTGTTTGAGCCCACTTTTGTAGCCGGGGAGGCCGGGGCGTCGGCTGTCGTCGGCGACCGCCTCGCCGGTGAGCTGCTCCCGCGCCACGTTTGATTTTGACTTGGTCACGCCTTGCGTGGCTCGCCACGCCGGACTTGACCCCACGGGTCGGTCTGCGTAACTAGGGTGCGAACCGGTATCTTTAGTATTTTCGTTTAAATTCAAATTCCAAGTAAAATACCGAAACTTTGCAAAATTATATAAAATCCATTTCAACTCAGAAAAATATAAATAATATATCAAAATGTTCACAAAAATAAACTCTATTCAAATAAAATATAAAATTAAAATGTGTGTCAAAATAAAAATTCACTTATTTCTAACCTTATTAATTATGCCATTTTATTTGTTTTAAAACACAATTTGAATTAAATAATTATTTAAGTTTCAAAAACAAATAATAGCTATTCAAGTAACTAAATAAAATGTTAAGATTAGTTTTCTTTATCATAATTGCATCCACTTAAAGATTAGTGATAATTCATAAACCATAATTTGCAAATTGTTATTTTATATTTTTCTTTAACTAATAATAAAACAAGAAAATACTAAAGGCCAATATTATTTTGGGTAACTCAAAAACTTGTTTACTTAAACATCTTTAATTAACAATTTAATTATCTTAAAACCCAAGAATAATTGTTAAACTCTAGTTTTTAATTAAACCTAATTAGGAGTTACCCTAATTATTAATTCTTGTGAAAATTAATAAAATGCTAAAACCCTTATTAATTTTGTTTCAAAATACTTAGTAACCACACCTATATTCTCAAATATCCATTTTAAGAGTTGTACCATAATTTAGAAACCCTAGTTTTAATTTAAGTAAGACTTGGATCCCATTATTTTATGTGATCATTCCACCTTAGTTATATTCTAAAACCCTAGTTATGTGTCACATGTGATCATGTGAGATTTACTTGACATATAGAACCCTAATAAGCAACAATTGAATGCATGCTCATGATCCACTAAAATAAAATCAATTCACCTGAGACCATCATCTCATGTCTTTATTTTTGCTTAACACCTATATGATCCAATTAGTACCACCTAGGTATAAACCCTAGCTTATTACCACATGTTAGCACCATTGATCACTATTCCAATATACCATACCATTAGGATCAACCTCAACCATCAAACCCTAGTAGAACCATAATGATGAACCCTAGTACCAACCTTGTGTAGCAATTCCCAACACATGCTCCTATCCAACTAAATCCTATTTATAAAATAATAAGCCATCTAGTTTAGAAGTCATTAGTAATTACTTAGTTAAGAAGATGTGAAGCCATAGTAAACCCTACTCATAGCAACACCTTGACCATCATTCTTTGATATGATACCCATAATCAACCATAGTAATAAACCTGCTAATACTTGCTACATATAGACCAATTCTGTTTAAGAACCAACTAGTTCCTATTAGTGAAATTAAATGAACCCAATAGTAAACCCTAGAGTTACATAGCTCCTATTTATAGTAGTTCTCATCCTTATTAACCTGTTCTTCAAAAGTTATTCTTTTGAAGTATAGTATAAATAATCATCAACCATGTCCAGTAGAACATAAAAATTGACAATTGTTCTTTACATACTATTCCACAACTATCCTTTGGATATATGCTTGTTATGCTGCATCATATTACTTGCTTATGTTATTCATATAACCAAACCCTAATAAGAACCTTGTTTGAGAACCATTCTAAAAGTGCAACCAACCCTAAAGAAATCTTTACAACTCATACATCCTAAATCATCGAGGTTAGGTTACGCTCGGGACGATTGCATCTCATACTATGCATTATAGCATATTTGCCAGTTCTTTAAGCATTGTCCTTACCGGACAATGATGGTATTTCAGAATTTGGAGTTCTCACGTATCGAAGCTTTTGCCTGCATAATCTTGCGAGTCAAGAAAGGCAAGTTCATCGCTTGCTCATGTCATTTGATTATTTTTATCAAATTATATGCAAAGTACTATACTTATCACTCTTGCATTGAAAAGCAAATATTATTTTCCAATTATGAATATGACTATGTGGCTGGCAATGGAACCATGGTATGTGTTGATTGGTGGAGGTTCCATTGCAAGGGTATTATTCATCTAGGACTAAGTACCAATGCCGTCCAGATGATTCTAGCGCCGTACATATCGCGTTAACCATAAGATCTATAATGGCTCTGGGAAGTCAGCTGTATCTTTTCCCTCTCGCATGCCAACGGACTCGGTAATAAGGGTTGCCCGGATCGGTCTATCTTTGGTAAAGGTGGGGACATGTGGTCCTGCACGTCTACCATTAGATATAGGAGAGGGTAGACTTATTATCGGTCTATGAAGGATTGTAAGGGTTGTCCGGATCGGTCTATCTATGGTGTATAGAACAGGGCACATAAGTTGTTCGGATCAGTCTATCTTTGGTAAAGGTGGGGACATGTGGTCCTGCACGAGTCTACCATTAGATATAGGAGAGAACAAGTGCTCGTGTTAGTCTACCCATAGATATAGGAGAGGACAGACTTACAAAAGGGTGGGTCCGCGGGGTCGCGGAGAAGGCGGTGATTGGCTTGGTTCTTATACCCGGCCTCACACCAAGGAAGTGTGGACGGAGCCTGCAGCCCGGTTGGCAACAAGGTTAAGTTCTCTTATGGGAAAAGTAACGCACCTCTGCAGAGGATACTGAATTGTGACTGTCACTCCCTGTTCCGGGAAGGGAACTGCGAACGCGGCAGGAAAGGAACTCCATGAAGTTCTAGTCAACCCGTGAAGACTGACGGGCATAGTTTTCAGAATAAAATAAACCTTTTGAAGAAATGTTTATGAAAACTTGCATTTGCCTATGACTTTCCGGTCCGTGGCTGTAGCTAGTGCATGATACACCTATTCCCTAATATGAACTTGCTGAGTACGCTCGTACTCATCCCACTCTTAAATCCCCGCTTAGCTATGGAGGCACCGGAGGATAAACTACCGTGGAACAAGAAGACAAAGGAGTCAACCGCAACAAGATGAAGAATCCAAGCAAAGAAGTCAATGAAGTCAACTGCTGCATCAACTAAAGTGGAAACTTAGACTAGTAATAGAAGGGAGTCTTTCCCTAATCCTAGCACCTAAGTAGCTAGATTTCTATAGCAAGCCTAGTAGCTCTTAAGCTTGAGTTAGCAATAAGTTAGTCTACGAGTCGTTCTTCTGGAACTTTATTTGAAGTTTTACCTCACTGTAAAGTAGGAGGCTGTGTTGATCTTCTGTAAACAGCTTGTGTATCCTTCTATAGACATACCTTGGACTCGCATATGTTTCTGTTGTACCACTCGAGGGATGTAATATGAGTGGAACGGTGTTTCACTTGTGTTATGTCAACGACTTGTGTACTACACCATGCAGTGGTACGTTGGGTCACCACAGCTGGTATCAGAGCAAATGCTTTGACCCTAGGATTAAAACCCTTTAAAGGAGACCTATAGGTTTGGTAGTGTCTATAGGAAGTTGTTAGCTAAGACAACTATGCTAAACCAACTATTCTTTTGACTTGAGATGGGTATTCACTTGAGAATAATCCTGACACACTTGAGTCAATCTTTCTTATCTATCTTTCTTAAGTACAGATTGATTAGTTATCTTGCTTCATTTAAAATTAGTAGAACACCATTGGGGCTTAAGATAATGGGTGGTAGAAGACCACAATTGGTATACAATACATGGTAGTCCAAAGAGAGGATACAACCATAAGGAAGATATCCTATTGGAAGAAGTATACCAATGCAAGTTATAGTTAAGTAAGAGTCATTTAAAATGTCAAATGACTGGTATAAGAGGAGGAGGATAAGTCATACGATGTAGTTTAAATCTATGATAAGTCAATCATAGGAGGTAAGGAAGAGCGATAGGAGTTATACAAGGCTACTTTTCATGGTAGAGTTGGTAATCAGATATGATTCACTTGAGAATCATGATGTGATGGAGTAGAACATCATAAGTGAGTTAACAGAAGTACGATGAGGAGTAGGATTTAAGGAATAGTTCGAAAGCTTAGGCCTTAAAATCCTAATAACTGTACTAAGTATGCTAGAACCATAGTCCTTAGTTTAAAGAAGGCTTATTTAGAGCATACCACATAGAGAAATCCTGGAGTCATAGGTAGTATAATAGCCTCGAGATATCATGTGAGGTTAGTTTTCGATTAAATAGAAGGTAAGTTAGTACGTCCCAAGGAAATTAGGTCAACCACAACTATTCTGGACCAATTTGCTCAAGTTTATTTGATTGCAAGTGAGCAATCGAGGTAAATATTGAGACAAATAGTAGAAATCCCTATATATGTGCTAAGTATCACAACCTAAACCTATCTTATGTGGTGTTATATACTACACATCTGAGCCTGATGTCTAGGGATGTCTTACCCAACTATTATATTCGGGCATATAAAGATGTGTATTATAAACACAAAGCTGGATTTTCTTGGATTTTATGGAATCTTCATTGACTGACTAGATCCATACATGAAGTTTGACTTTGATATGCAAATGCATGTTGCAATATCAAGATCTTACTTGATGTTATAGGTCTAGAGGGTAAAGGTATTCGTGTGAGGAAGTGACGAATTCTGAAGATTTTGGAAGACAAGATGAAGGTTCACTAGAAGAAGGAAGTACAGTTGTGGGAAGTAACCACACTACTTCAAAGGAAGGACTAATCAAAACTCACTTTTATCCTCAATTGAGGAGTACTTTAAACATGGAAGTACCGTGAAAGTGAGAAAAATAGTGAATATGGAGCAGTAAAAGTGGATCCATATTCATTATGGAAGAAGGGAATGCAAGTGAAGTCACTTACAATACTATTTTCATAGTGTCAACAAGTGGTTATCTTGCAAAACAAACCTTAGAAAAAGGAAAATAGACAAGTGAAGTCGCAGCTGGTATCATCAGACCGCAGCTGATATAGGATAATCATGAAGAGAAAGTATGTGAAGTGAGGTATATCTTAACTAAAACTATAGAAGTAGCCACAACTGGTAGGTAGATGTGGACTAGAACCATAACATAGCCACAGCTGGTATCCAATGAGCCACATCTTGTGTTAGATAGTCTGCAGCTGGTAACAATTAGTCCACAGATTAATCGTTCTTTCACTCTAAAGGAAAGAGGGATTCCGTAGCTGGTATTCCGTAGCTAATAAATACTTAGTCGGAGGATTCACATCGGATACCCACAACTGGGTGGATACACCGCAAAGAATTCTTCGTGAGACTTTAGAAAGGTACAAAATATAAACCAGACTTAAACCAATCTTCTACCTTGGAGTTTAATGATTAGAAGAAAGGGAGTCGAAGATCATTAGTAAACTCCAAGGGGGAGAGGAAGATTGAAGGAGAAGTATTAAGATATGATTTGGAGTATGAAAGACAAAGAAGAAGGTCTGAACTGAGAGGAAGTCCGATCCTATTCTCATAAGATTGGTGGAGGTATCCATATAATAGTACTCTCAGGAGGTTGTCAGACCAGAAGCCGAGGTTCATATCTCGAGGAAGTAAGGGTTATACCTTAACTTGAGTGGGTAATTAATAATTACTCAGAAGCAGAAGAGCTCAAGTAAGTCTAAGATAATGAAGTTGGATGAAGAAGATGTCGGAGGACAATCAAAGCTTGAGAAGCTCAAATACCGAAGGGTTTGACCATACCAAAACATACGCCTATTAGAAAGATTCCTTTCATGGAACCTAAATAAACCAAAAGGAAGATAACTAGTATGAACTAGAAGCCATGATTGGATGGACTAAATGAGTCTAATCCATTCGTAGGACTAAACAACCAGGACCATGCCAATTATAAATAACTTACGAAGTACCATTACATTCGTTATGGTAGTAAGGGAAAAACAATACCTTACTTTAAACCAATCCTTTAGACTTAAGGTTTGGGCACCTGCAGCTGGATTACCGCATCCAGCGGAACCAAGCTTTGAGTACCCAAATAGGAAGATGTCACCACAACCATTAGTAAAGTCCATTAGCATAAGAAGATGTCCTAATCCAAGAATCTTTGGAGAGTAAGCCTATAAGCTTAGAGTGTTGGAAGAAATCATGTAATTGAAGAAAGTATCAGTGCCGGACATCGGAAGACTTCATGAAGGATCGAGACAAGGGATATATTCAATTATATCTAATGATATCACTAGGGAGTTTGAAAGGATTGTGATCTGTTTAAGTCAGTTCAACATTCCGAAACACTGAGAGCGTTCGAACTTCGGGGCGAAGTTCAGTTTAAGGGGGAGAGGCTGTAATATCCCAGAGTTTAGAGGCTATAAAATGAGAGAACACCAAAGTGTGCATTGCATTCATGCATAGAAAATTCGGGGAATTTTCGCGCTTTCAAATAAAACTTACCATAGTAACCGAAGTTTCACTTGACTTGCTGGAATTGAAGTAGATCATCAAGTCAAGCGCTATAAACTTCATCGTGATATTTGTTAAAACCTTGTTTTGGGTAGAGAGGATTTGATCTAGGAGCTAGATCAAATGGAATTAGTTTTGACAACAAACAATACCTTAAGTAAGGGTCAATTACAAGATCTTATAAAAGATCTCAACATGACATTCCTTACAACAACACATGAATAATTATTCAACCATAAATCAAAGAATTAAGAAACTATTCTTTACTTATCTTTTCCATATCTTTTACTAAATAAATGTTTTTACCATGATTCTCATGGTGTATCTTCAACTACTTTTGTGTGTAATATAACTCAATTCTAAACTTATTAATAAATAAGGTAAATCATAGGGTTTAAAGTGCATAAAGGCCACACATTCTTATTTAAATCATAACTTATTAAATATATGGAATATCATAAAACTGAATCCATTTACATTACAAGTTATAGTTCAAACTATTTGAATAAAACTACTCATGAGTATTTTGAAACTCATATGATCATGCCTTGGTGCAATCAAACACCAACTATTCAAAATTGAGGAATAACCTTCAACCTTGACTTTTTGACCAATATTATAATATAAATCCAATCAAATATGATATAGTGACTCATCCACAATAATAAAACCATCCACAAGATATTTAGTAACAAATGCCACTTGGCTATCCAAATATAATTCATATGAGAGGATAATGATCATGCCACATAGGATGAAAATATCTACATGACTTGCATCCCAAGACTTGCCACCTCATGCTCAAAGGATTGCTATGGATGAGGGCATGACAACCAAGCACCTTATTCATCAAACCAAAACAATAGTCACCCACCTATGTGTCATGACACTAGAGCTTGCCCAAGCCTATAAATAGAGCCACACCCTTCATCCATTTGCATCATCTTATAGCATGATACATGGGAACAAACACATAGAGCCACTCCATATGAATTAGCTAGGATCAAGATGAAGAAGCTAGGAGGTGGAGGCATGCCACAAGATGCAGGTTTATCAGATTTCCTGAAGAACAAGCTACAAAAGATACCAAGGTAGAATTCCTAGGCAAACCATATATTTAGAGGATCATATCATCATCTCTTGAGTAGGACCTTAGGATTGTACAAGACATTTAGAAGTGAGAGAGATTATAGATGCTAACCATAGCCATGTCTATCTTAGAGAATATTAGAGTATTATTAAATCTTACTTGTTCAAACCAACCTTTAATCTTGGAGATGAGAGCCCTATCCCATTAGTGATTACCACTAAAACCCTAGATCACATTTGAATTCCAATCCAAGTATCACTTGGGATTATAAGTAGAACCATGCCATGCCTCATGCCTATTTTATACTCCAATTAGTGAAGCATCATCAAATTTCTAAACCTTTCAAGTAGAATTCACTCCACATAAAATAATAAGTCCTAACTTGTGTATCATATATCACAAGTATAAACCAAGCTAGTTATACCTAAACTCAAATGCTATCTAAGTGAGTAGAGTGAAACCAATATCCAATTATATTTTGCCTTCCAAGTAACTTGTTTAGTGAACCAAATGAAATAGTATCTTATGGAGTAGAACCACCATTTAAACAAGTGAATTAACCCTGATGAGCATAGGATTCATTTTAAATAATTCAAGTAGTAGTTTTCTAAGCAAGATTATTTAACATAGAGTGAATCCAGCCATCTTCTTAAACCCTAAGAAATAATTCTCCACATAAAATGATGAATTCATCCCATTCTCATTACCATTTAAATTAAAACTCTAACCATAATATAAAATACATGGGAACCCTCAAACAAAACTTAATGACATGTTCACCATGCACATGGTTATAAACTTCAAATCATTCAAAATAGGTTTGATTTCCAAATTTAAAGAGTTGAGATAAATACCTAAATCATTTCTATTTTACTTAAGCCTCACAAGAGATCAATTAAATCCTAAATTAAATATTTGTTTAATAACAAGGTTATATAGTGAGCATGGTTATTAATTTATATTGATATTCAAATATATTAGAACCTGTAAAACAAAATAGAATTCAAATTTGAATTCAAACAAGAAAAATAGAAAACAAAACAGAAATTTAAAAAGAGAAAAGAGAGGGAAAATTTACCTTACCCGGCCTTGCGGCTCGTGGCCAGCCCAACGAGCCTGAGCCCAACAATCAACCCACCAGGCACCAAACCCGGCCCATCGTGCCCCTTCGTGAGATAAGATCGAAGAAGACGATCTTCGTCTTCCTCTCACACGCGCTTGACAGCACGATGCCGTGGCCACCTTTCCCCTCGCTGCTGTCAACCCCTCCTTGATCGGCCGCGTGACGAGGCGTGTCTCTGGAGCCCTATAAGTACCCCGGAACAAACCCTAGCTTGCCGTTCCTTCTCTCTCTGCTCCATTTCTTCCCAAAACCGAAACCCTAGTCGCCGGCCATCTCTTCTCGCCAGTGATTGGAGCCCTCCCGAGCCAAGCCGTGGTCACCATCGTCTTCCCCGACCTTGACTTGCTCAACCTGAGCAAGGAATCGAGCAGGGACAGTCCACAACGACCTGGGCGAGCTCGTCGTCCCCGACGCCGGTCGTCGTCGATGCCATCGATTGCGACCACCTCAAGACACGCCGTCAAGCGCTCTGTGCTCCTGGTGAGCTCCTGCATCTCTCGGCACCCTCGACCAACTCAATTGCATCCCAAATCGTCGCTGCACCGTGAGCCTGCAAGCTCCGCCGCTTCACCTCACCGCCGGTCACTCTCCGATGACCATTCGGAGGGGGCGCCGCCACCCTTAGGTTCCCAGTAGCGCGCCTGTTTGTTTGAGCCCACTTTTGTAGCCGGGGGAGGCCGGGGGCGTCGGCGTCGTCGGCGACTGCCTCGCCGGTGAGCTGCTCCCGCGCCACGTTTGATTTTGACTTGGTCAGCCTTGCGTGGCTGCCACGCTGGACTTGACCCCACGGGTCAGTCTCTGTAACTAGGGTGCGAACCGGTATCTTTAGTATTTTCGTTTAAATTCAAATTCCAGTAAAATACTGAAACTTTGCAAAATTATATAAAATCCATTTCAACTCAGAAAAATATAAATAATATATCAAAATGTTCACAAAAATAAACTCTATTCAAATAAAATATAAAATTAAAATGTGTGTCAAAATAAAAATTCACTTATTTCTAACCTTATTAATTATGCCATTTTATTTGTTTTAAAACACAATTTGAATTAAATAATTATTTAAGTTTCAAAAACAAATAATAGCTATTCAGTAACTAAATAAAATGTTAAGATTAGTTTTCTTTATCATAATTGCATCCACTTAAAGATTAGTGATAATTCATAAACCATAATTTGCAAATTGTTATTTTATATTTTTCTTTAACTAATAATAAAACAAGAAAATACTAAAGGCCAATATTATTTTGGGTAACTCAAAAACTTGTTTACTTAAACATCTTTAATTAACAATTTAATTATCTTAAAACCCAAGAATAATTGTTAAACTCTAGTTTTTAATTAAACCTAATTAGGAGTTACCCTAATTATTAATTCTTGTGAAAATTAATAAAATGCTAAAACCCTTATTAATTTTGTTTCAAAATACTTAGTAACCACACCTATATTCTCAAATATCCATTTTAAGAGTTGTACCATAATTTAGAAACCCTAGTTTTAATTTAAGTAAGACTTGGATCCCATTATTTTATGTGATCATTCCACCTTAGTTATATTCTAAAACCCTAGTTATGTGTCACATGTGATCATGTGAGATTTACTTGACATATAGAACCCTAATAAGCAACAATTGAATGCATGCTCATGATCCACTAAAATAAAATCAATTCACCTGAGACCATCATCTCATGTCTTTATTTTTGCTTAACACCTATATGATCCAATTAGTACCACCTAGGTATAAACCCTAGCTTATTACCACATGTTAGCACCATTGATCACTATTCCAATATACCATACCATTAGGATCAACCTCAACCATCAAACCCTAGTAGAACCATAATGATGAACCCTAGTACCAACCTTGTGTAGCAATTCCCAACACATGCTCCTATCCAACTAAATCCTATTTATAAAATAATAAGCCATCTAGTTTAGAAGTCATTAGTAATTACTTAGTTAAGAAGATGTGAAGCCATAGTAAACCCTACTCATAGCAACACCTTGACCATCATTCTTTGATATGATACCCATAATCAACCATAGTAATAAACCTACTAATACTTGCTACATATAGACCAATTCTATTTAAGAACCAACTAGTTCCTATTAGTGAAATTAAATGAACCCAATAGTAAACCCTAGAGTTACATAGCTCCTATTTATAGTAGTTCTCATCCTTATTAACCTGTTCTTCAAAAGTTATTCTTTTGAAGTATAGTATAAATAATCATCAACCATGTCCAGTAGAACATAAAAATTGACAATTGTTCTTTACATACTATTCCACAACTATCCTTTGGATATATGCTTGTTATGTTGCATCATATTACTTGCTTATGTTATTCATATAACCAAACCCTAATAAGAACCTTGTTTGAGAACCATTCTAAAAGTGCAACCAACCCTAAAGAAATCTTTACAACTCATACATCCTAAATCATCGAGGTTAGGTTACGCTCGGGACGATTGCATCTCATACTATGCATTATAGCATATTTGCCAGTTCTTTAAGCATTGTCCTTACCGGACAATGATGGTATTTCAGAATTTGGAGTTCTCACGTATCGAAGCTTTTGCCTGCATAATCTTGCAGTCAAGAAAGGCAAGTTCATCGCTTGCTCATGTCATTTGATTATTTTTATCAAATTATATGCAAAGTACTATACTTATCACTCTTGCATTGAAAAGCAAATATTATTTTCCAATTATGAATATGACTATGTGGCTGGCAATGGAACCATGGTATGTGTTGATTGGTGGAGGTTCCATTGCAAGGGTATTATTCATCTAGGACTAAGTACCAATGCCGTCCAGTGATTCTAGCGCCGTACATATCGCGTTAACCATAAGATCTATAATGGCTCTGGGGAAGTCAGTCGTATCTTTTCCCTCTCGCATGCCAACGGACTGGTAATAAGGGTTGCCCGGATCGGTCTATCTTTGGTAAAGGTGGGGACATGTGGTCCTGCACGGTCTACCATTAGATATAGGAGAGGGTAGACTTATTATCGGTCTATGAAGGATTGTAAGGGTTGTCCGGATCGGTCTATCTATGGTGTATAGAACAGGGCACATAAGTTGTTCGGATCAGTCTATCTTTGGTAAAGGTGGGGACATGTGGTCCTGCACAGTCTACCATTAGATATAGGAGAGAACAAGTGCCTGTGTTAGTCTACCCATAGATATAGGAGAGGACAGACTTACAAAAGGGTGGGTCTGCGGGGTCGCGGAGAAGGCAGTGATTGGCTTGGTTCTTATACCTGGCCTCACACCAAGGAAGTGTGGACGGAGCCTGCAGCCCGGTTGGCAACAAGGTTAAGTTCTCTTATGGGAAAAGTAACGCACCTCTGCAGAGGATACTGAATTGTGACTGTCACTCCCTGTTCCGGGAAGGGAACTGCGAACGCGGCAGGAAGGAACTCCATGAAGTTCTAGTCAACTCGTGAAGACCGACGGGCATAGTTTTCAGAATAAAATAAACCTTTTGAAGAAATGTTTATGAAAACTTGCATTTGCCTATGACTTTTCGGTCCGTGGCTGTAGCTAGTGCATGATACACCTATTCCCTAATATGAACTTGCTGAGTACGCTCGTACTCATCCCACTCTTAAATCCCCGCTTAGCTATGGAGGCACCGGAGGATAAACTACCGTGGAACAAGAAGACAAAGGAGTCAATCGCAACAAGATGAAGAATCCAAGCAAAGAAGTCAATGAAGTCAACTCGCTGCATCAACTAAAGTGGAAACTTAGACTAGTAATAGAAGGGAGTCTTTCCCTAATCCTAGCACCTAAGTAGCTAGATTTCTATAGCAAGCCTAGTAGCTCTTAAGCTTGAGTTAGCAATAAGTTAGTCTACGAGTCGTTCTTCTGGAACTTTATTTGAAGTTTTACCTCACTGTAAAGTAGGAGGTCGTGTTGATCTTCCGTAAACAGCTTGTGTATCCTTCTATAGACATACCTTGGACTCGCATATGTTTCTGTTGTACCACTCTGAGGGATGTAATATGAGTGGAACGGTGTTTCACTTGTGTTATGTCAACGACTTGTGTACTACACCATGCAGTGGTACGCTGGGTCACCACAATGGATCCAAACCTTCTCCACATCGCTCGGCGTCTGGATTTCAACCCTGGCAGATCGTTTGCAAACAAGGTTCGGCACATCTTCTCCTCCCCGGTATGTCCTACATCCGCTTCCCAGGGTTTTTCGATGGTAATCTCCTTCGGTAGAGCATCTTTCAATCTCTCCCCCATCAACGTTGGACTTGCCCTTGAGGCCTGTCTTGGTGCACCATATGACAAATTCAGGGTCTCCCCTATCCGAGAGAGAGTCTTCATATTTGATGTTTCTTCTAAAGAGGTGGGTTTTATGATCCGTGATCTCCGTAAGCACATTGCTAAAGATTTCATCTGCTACTTCCACTTGTGGGGTTTTGGAGGGCCTAATTGGCGATTAGAGGAAGCACGATGGTATGAAGAACAAGATCAGGAATGGACTGATATAGGCCCAAAAAATCTGAATCGCTCTTCCTATAGATCTACCTATCGAGGCCATGATCGACGTAATCCCATGCATACTTCCTCGAAATTTGTGTGGAGGAGCCGCCCCCTCACTGGAGCCAACGCTATACCACTAGGTTCTACGAACCAAGGTATAAATCGCGACAGATCTACTTCAGCTGAATGCAACACACCATTTGGAAGAAGCGGGAATTTGAATCCAAACCAAAATTTCATCAAATCTGCTAGAACAACCCCTGATCATTGCGCTACGCAGATTGGGCCTATGGCCCAAAAAGATGGTTGTTCAGACTCGATCTTCTGTTCTCGTTGCTTGATGAAGGGGCATTGGAACAAATCGTGCACCAATCAAATTCGTTGCCGAAGTTGTTATAATTATGGCCATATTGCGGCAAAGTGTCTTTCCAGGCTAAAATCCAAGAGATTTTCGTGGAGAATTCTACCCCCTCTCCATCGTGTAGCGACGTCTCTGTCTCCCACGTTTCTGAATCTACTCTAAACCCTAGCCCTGCTCAAGCTTCACCTATCATGGCCAACTACGACTGTGACCCTTTCCCCCATGTCCCGGCTGGTATGGCGATTGTTCCTGCTGGTCCCCTACGTGCTCAACGTGGGCATGTCGTCATTGGTGGAGATTTCCCTGCCTTCTGCGACGACTGGGCGGTTGCAACTCTTGCTCCTGCAATGAGCCAGAATCATCATGAGATCATCGCTGAGACGATTGCTGCACAGTTGCAAAACTTTGGTATTGAGGTGAGATCTATCTCCAAGTGTGCCATGGGATCTGCTTTAGTTCATTTTCCTACGGTAACCGATCGCGATGCTGCGGTCAATCTCATCCCAATGTGGATTGGAGACACCAGTCTGAGGTTTGTCCCACAGGATCGTGCCATCAACAGGCGTGCTACTCTCCTAACCCATGATGTTTGGCTGATGATCATGAATTATCCGCTGGAGTGCTGGGACGTAGAGATCATTATGCGAACAGTGGTACCATATGGTCGTTTTCTAGTTTGGAACAAAGACATGTCTGACAGAGCAAGGATCCTGGTGAAGATCAGAGCATATGATGTTGACACTTTGCCTGTTAGTTTGGTTGTCATCAGAAACCTGACAGATGATGGTAATGCAGATTCCTGGACCTGTCCTTTATACATTATATCCAGAGTCATGCTAGGAGGAGGAGCAGGAGATGAGGATCCTTTGCCACCCAATGGAGGAAACCCTCACCCTGTTTTGATCTATGAACAAGGAGGTTTCTGGCATGATCAAGCAATGCACAATGCTGATGATATGGAGCAAGGTCAAGAGGAGCAAGTTCACCCCAATCCTGCTGCTCCAGCCAATGCGGCTCCAGCAGCTCCAATGGAGCAGGTTGATCCAGAGACACCAGAAGTGATGGATTCACGCGCAGTTCCTGAAGCTCCCCCTGCGTCCCCACAGTTTGGTGCCTCTACTGATCCCCTGCAGATCCTACGCAATCTGGTTGCATCCCTCAATGACAGCAATGTGGACACTTCCAAATTGGAAGGCATTGCGTTTGCAGGCGCCAAATGTTCCATCATTGATAGAAGAGGTCCTACACATACCACCAGACAATGTGTGATCATGGTTGACACCATCTTGCCAGACAACAATGCAAGGGGCAGCTCTGTACAGATTGAGGAAATTCAGGAGACTCAAGTACCAACTGCACCTGCCCGAGCAAAGAAACAGAAGAAAGGTCCTATGGTGGTAACTGAGGTTAGGAGGAGCAACAGACTAGCTGGTTTTGCTGCAGGCTATAAGGATAAAGACAGTGCTTTGGCAGCAGAACAAGCAGAGCAGGAAGGGATGGATGATGTAGGAACCAATGCTAATCTGACAACAAGATTTGAGGCTGTGATCAGAGACCCTGAAGCAGAAGCTCCTCCTCACCTGCCACTATCCACAGTGCAAGCCATTGGAGTTGGACATTGCAAGATGCCACTTAAGGCGGTATCAGAAGCTGCCATGACAAAAAACAGTGATAATGTCAATGAATAGTTTCACTAGCATTTTGGCCATTTGCAGGGCTCTATGCTGCATTATTATCCCTAGCTCGATCATAAACTATATCTTGTTTAGCCAGTTTTCTTTCCCATCTACACCCCTTTGTATCTCAGTTCTCAATCAGGACATTATACAGTATTTCTTCAGTTGTTATATGTTATCTGATATTTTGCCCTCATATCTCTTTTATCACTGCTACCATACAGCTCAGTACCTGAGTCTGAAAATGCAAACATTTAACTGGTTGATTAATGAGTACACCAAATAGAATATGGAGAATAATGGATTGGAATATAAGAGGCATTAACTCACAAGAGAGATGGGATGATATATCCAATAAAATAAATGAAAGCAACTGCAATATCATTTGTATGCAAGAAACTAAGAGGGAAATTTTTGATACTGCATATATTAAAAAATTCTGTCCAAGGAGACTCAACCAGTTTGCCTATGTACCATCTATTGGTAGCTCTGGTGGGATTATTACCATTTGGAATGGCTCAATGTACAATGGTATTGTGATCAGCCAAAATACCTTCCATATTACAGTGGCACTCACCTGTACCTTCACTGATAAGACTTGGTATCTCACAAACATTTATGCTCCATGCAATACTGAAGGCAGAAATGATTTCATCCAATGGTTTGCTGACCTGGACTCATCTGAGTATGATCTATGGATGTTAGTGGGAGATTTCAACCTTATTTGAAGTTCAGAAGACAGAAACAGACCAGGAGGTAATGTAAGCAATATGATTATGTTTAATTCACTTATACAGATTCATGATTTGGAGGAGATACCTTTGAAAGGCAGAGCCTACACATGGAGCAATATGCAAATCTCCCCACTGCTTGAAAAACTGGACTGGATTTTTTACCTCTTCCAATTGGACATCTACATTCCCTAATACACTAGCTGAACCAATGGCTAGAAGAGGTTCTGACCATGTTCCTATCTTGATACAAATAGGCTCTGAAATCCCAAAATGCCAAATCTTTAGATTTGAAGAGTTCTGGCTTGATTTTGAAGTACTAAATGAAGTAGTACAATTACACTGGCAGCACCAAGGGCAATATAAAAATGCAGCGCAGGATATGACAGCCAGATTTAAGTCCTTAAGGCATGGCATAAAAAAATGGAGCAAACACTTATCACAGTTATCTGTTATCATCAGCAACTGCAGCTATGTCCTCACACTTCTAGATGGATTAGAGGAGCAGAGAGCACTGTCTATTGTGGAAAGGAATTTCAGAACTGCATTTACTGAACACCAAAGTAAATTAATTGAAGCTCAGAGACTATATTGGAGGAAGCGAGCAAATATTAGATGGGCTAAACTTGGGGATGAAAACACAAAATTTTTCCACACAGTTGCTACCAGGAATTACAGGCATAATCATATTGCAACTATCAAGTCAGAGGATGGAATTTCAACATCTCAGCATGACCAGAAGGCAGCTATTTTGTGGACTGCTTTCAGAAATAGAATGGGAAAAACAGAGCTAACTGAGATGAAATTTGACCTTGCTAGTTTGATCACACCACAGGATCTCTCTAGGTTGGAAATCCCATTTACTAAGGAGGAAATTGATGAAGTGATACATAATATGCCAAATGATAAGGCTCCTGGTCCTGATGGTTTTAATGGACAGTTCATGAAAAAATACTGGCATATCATGAAGAACCAATTCTATGATCTGTGTTTCAGTTTCTATTCTGGCAACCTGGATATTCACAGTCTGAATACTGCATTCATAACTCTCATTCCCAAAATTAATTCTCCTGAGACCCCATCTGATTTCAGACCAATATCTTTGGTGAGTATGGCACTGAAAATCATCACAAAACTGCTGGCCAACAGATTACAGAAGGAGATTATTCCACTTATCCACCAGAATCAGTATGGTTTTATTAAAACTAGAACCATACAGGACTGCCTTGCATGGGCATTCGAATATCTACATATATGTCACAAATCAAAGAAGGAAATTGTGATTATCAAATTGGACTTCGAAAAAGCATTTGATATGATAGAATATAGTGCCATTATTGATATGATGAAACACATGGGTTTTGGAGACCTCTGGATAACATGGATCACCAAAATATTAACTAGTGCTTCGACTAGTATCATTCTTAATGGGGTGCCAGGGAAAAATATTATTTGCAAGAGAGGAGTAAGGCAAGGAGATCCATTATCCCCACTCCTATTTGTTGCAGCAGCTGAATTGCTACAGGTTGTGGTAAACAATGCATGGCATGAAGGGCATATCACATTACCAGTTGACAATAGCTATGGGCAAAAATATCCCATACTACAATTTGCTGATGATACACTCCTCATATTACCTGCTGATATAGATCAAATTGGCTATCTTAAGTGTTTGTTGCAAGATTTTACCATATCCACTGGCCTTAAAATAAATTATCATAAATCTTCTTTGGTTCCTATCAATACTTCTTCAATGAAAAGTCAGGAGCTTGCCAGTAGATTTGGCTGCAAATTAGAGGCTTTGCCTTTTACATACCTTGGACTACCAATGGGCACTACAAGACCCAGAGTGGATGATCTTACTCCAATGATTTGCAAAATTGATAAAAGGCTATCTGGGCTGGCAAATTTAATGTCCTATAGTGCAAGACTGGTAGCAGTACAATCAATTATTTCTGCTATGCCAAACCATATTATGGGAGCAATGAAACTGCATGTCACACATATTGATCATATTGAAAAAGCAAGCAGAAATTTCCTTTGGCATGGGAAAGATATTCATAAAAGTGGATCATGCCTGGTCAAATGGGAAACAGTATGCTTACCTAAGAAATCTGGAGGTCTTGGTGTCCTCGATCTTAAGCAGCAAAATAGAGCTCTGATGATAAAAAATCTGTATAAGTTCTATAATTGCAGAGACATACCTTGGGTGCAGCTAATATGGAGGGCACATTATGACTCTGGAATACTTCCTGATCAAGCCACCTTAAAGGGGTCACACTGGTGGCGCAGCTGCATTTCATTGCTAGATGATTTCAAACAAAACACGACAGTGATCCCGGGTAATGGACACAGTATTCTTCTCTGGTCAGATAAATGGAGTGATAAATGGAATACATCAAACCTGCTTAGTAAATTTCCCCAGCTTTTTTCGTTTGCTAAAAACAAGAAAGTTACTTTGGAATATGCAGTACATCAGATGCAGGAGGATAGATACAGTATGTTTCATACACCCCTATCTACCATTGCTGATGAACAATGTATCAGATTACAGAATACCCTAGACTGCTTCACTATCCCAGAAAATGAGTCGATGGAGAAGGATAAATGGTCTTTGGATGGAAATAGTGTGCAATATTCTACCAAAAAGGTATATCTTGCTATCACCAAGCCAAGCATTGCACCTGCACCATTCACTTGGATATGGGAGTCTGCTTGCCTGCCGAAACACAAATTTTTCTTCTGGCTGCTATTACATGACAGGCTGAACACTAAAGAGCTTATGAAACGTAAAAACTTCTTTGTTGAAAATCAAAGTTGTGTGCTATGTGATGACAATGAAGAAGAATCCATGAATCACCTTTTCTTTGAGTGTGACTTCAGCAGGAATTTTTGGTGGAAAATTGGGATAGAATGGAACACTGACCTTGATACTATTACAATGATCATTGAGGCAAATCAAAGAACCAACAGTATTTTCTTCAAAGAAGCCATGATAGTGGGATGCTGGAGTATATGGAACCAGAGGAACAAAATTATATTTGAAAATGGCCAGAAGGACATTGAGCTTACTTATGCTTTCTTTAAACTATCTGTGTCTCAAGTTAGGCATAGGGTTAAGCCTAGCCTTAAGGAAGGCATGCAAGACTGGATTGATACTTTGTAATTTTCTTTCTACTTGGAACCAGAACTTTGTAAATATGTCTTATTTTATATATAAAAAATGAAAACGGCGCAGTGGGGGCCTTCCCCACTGTCTTTGTCTTCAAAAAAATATTCATAGTTTATACCTGATTCTTTACCTTTGTCGTTCTCCCAATCTTCAGTATTGCTTTGAATTCTTTCAAGAAGATCCCATCTAGCTTCAACCTTCTTACTTGTGAAAGAACCCTGTGAATATGCATCTACATAATCCTTATAATGACTTGAAAGCCTTGCATAAAAATTAGTAACAATTATTTCCTCAGAAAGCTCATGGTTAGGACATTTGAGTATTAATGTTTTTAGTCTTCCCCAAGCTTGAGCAATGCTTTCTCCATCATGAGGGTAAAAATTATAAATGCGATTCCTATCTAGATGCACTTCATGAAGAGGATAAAATTTAGAGTAAAAGAGAGATTCAAGCTGTTTCCAATTCGATGGCTATTCATCCAACAGCCTATACCATTCCTTTGCTTTGTCCTTAAGTGACAATGGAAATAGTTTCCTCATAACATTTTCTCTTGATAAACCTGCAATCTCAAATAACTCACAAAGTTCTGTAAGTTTAGACAAGTGAACACTTGGATGGACTGATCCATCCCCTACATACTGATCATTCATAACCCTTTCAACAATTTTCATAGGTATTTTAAAAGAAATAATTTCAACAGGTGGACTTGGAATATCACAAGCATCATTCGAATTACCACATATTGGAGACAAAGCATTATCAAGGCAAAATACTTCATCCAAAGCTGAGGAGCAAAAAAGATTATTTTTATATAAACTAGCTTCCCCAAGATTGGGTTTTTCCATAGCATTAAAAATAATGGTGTCCAAAAAATTTATACTAATAACATTACTACCACTATTATGCAGACAAACCTCCATAGGTTTTTTAATTTTCTCTTCAAAAGTATCATGTCCTAATTGAATATAAATTTCATAAAGATCTCTAATTTTTTTGTTGTTTTCCATTAAGCCTAACTAGTGAAATAAAAACAAGAAACAAAAAGATATAATTGTAGAATCTAAAGGAAATAGCTTCGAGCACTCACACAACGGTAACAATGCTAGGAAATAGCTTAGTAGTCGGAGGATGTGAATACCTTTTACCTTACCTCCCCGGCAACGGCGCCAGAAAATAGCTTGATGTCTACGCACGCTTCTATTCCTGTAGACAGTGTTGGGCGTCCAAGAGCAGAGGTTTGTAGAACAGCAGCAAGTTTCCCTTAAGTGAATCACCCAAGGTTTATCGAACTCGGGGAGGTAGAGGTCAAAGATATCCCTCTCAAGCAACCCTGCAATTAAGATACAAGAAGTCTCTTGTGTCCCCAACACACCTAATACACTTGTCAGATGTATAGGTGCACTAGTTCGGCGAAGAGATAGTGAGATACAAGTAATATGGATGATTATAAGTAGTAATTGCAATCTGAAATAAAAATGGCAGCAAACGAACATGTAGCAGAACTTGTTGGAAACGGTGTTTCAATGCTTAGAAACAAGGCCTAGGGATCATACTTTCACTAGTGGACACTCTCAACAATGATCACATAATTGAATAAATAAATGCTACTCTCAAACACTCTCTTGTTGGATAACAAACACCATTCATTGTGTAGGGCTGCAAAAGCACACCTCAAGCCGGAGTAAACAAGCTCCACAACGTCATAAAGGAATCACACACGATGCGCACACCGTCACCATCACACCGTGGAGAGTGACTCCGGAGTTCATATTAAAGTAACCTCTAGAGTGCATAATAGACAAGAGTAACATCTACATATTCAACTAGATTACAAAGCTCATGATCACATAAAGATCACACCATGGGAGAGAGAGATGAACCACATAGCTACCGGTAGAGCCCTCAGCCTCGGGAGAGAACTACTCCCTCCTCATCATGGGAGACAGCAATAGCGATGAAGATGGCGATGGAGTCGATGGAGATGGCTCCGGGGGCAATTCCCCGTCCCGGCAGGGTGCCGAAATAGAGACTTCTGTCCCCCGAATTAGGGTTTTTGGTGGCGGCGGAGCTACGAAACTCTTCTGGAGAAATCGTTGATCCCCTTAGGGTTTTCAGGGCAGGAGCTTAATATAGGCGAAAGGGCAGCGCGAGAGGGTGCCCGAGGGGCCCACTGACAAGGTATCAACTTGTCAATGCCTATGGATTATAGGCTAGGGTTTTGTTAGAAGTAGAGGGCAAGTAGATCTCGAAGGTTTCAGCCGAAAAGTACTCGACGATTATGAAAACTAGGGTTTGTGAACAATGATTCGATGATCTCTTCGTCCCTCGACTCCCCCTTTATATAGGAGGTGGAGCCGAGGGTTTCGTTTCGTACAAGTTACAGAGTCCGGGATGGTTTCTAACTCATCCCGCCAGATTACAAATAACACTTCCTATTACAACTCTACTTTCCTTAATATATCGTGGACTCCCGAATCTTCTTATTCTTCGGGTAGTGGGCCTTCATTAAACCCCGGGTACTATCTTTGGCAGGCCCATTTGGAATGCCTATGTCAGTAGCCCCCGAGATTTTGCTTGAATCATAGAGTCAGGGAAAATCTCCACTGTTTATTTTTATTTGACAATTTAGACTTTTCTATATTTCTTCATATAAATTTCTATATTGTACAGGGATAATGGTAGTTGGGGCTAGTTCATCTGACGGATCGAGTACTAGTTAACTCGCTCTAGTGGCAATCCGCAAAAACCTACTTCAAGATCACGTCCCTGGACATGATCTCGGGATACTGGTGCAAGCTTCGACGAGTGCCGCTTAAGGTCTTACCATTCCGTCGAGTCCCGGTCAAATTTATCGAGTACCTAACGCGTCCGTTAGGATTTTTCTTCGTATCCGTTGATACGGATAAAAGTAGTGGAGCGCAGTCTTAGGCGATGCCACGCCCAGCGAACGGATCCGGGGTCTTACCTTCGCAAATTTGCGGCATTCAGAAATTGATAGCAACTTTGGCGTTCTGAGAATATATTGTCGAGTGCTTTTCCGGCTGTTGGAATGGCACATTTTATCGAGTCAAATATGACTTATATTGCTTTCCCGATGGGAGTATATGTAGAGTTAATTATAACTCGAAATATACTCTCTTGCTTTTCTTTCTTTTTTCTTTTTTAATTTCATCGGGCACGCGAACAGCGTTCCCGATGGGAGTAGCCCCCGAGGCTACAGCCAAGACTTGTGCTTGGTTGTAGGCTCAACATTTTAGTCCACCTTGTCGCTATATTGTCATTATCTCCCAATATAATCTTCTTTTCATCTCTCGGGTGCGCGAACAGCGCTCCCTATGGGAGTAGCCCCCGAGGCTACAGCCAAGAACTTGTGCTTGGTTGTAGGCTCAACATTTTCTATATTGTCATAGTCGAAATTTTACTTTTATCGAAGTAGCACCCGAGCATTTGGGCAAAAACTTGTATGTGACCAAAGGCTCCCGAAGTATTGAAATAACTTCTCCTGTCGCCAAATTTATTTTTCGTGTCGACACGCTTCCCTTAGTCAAATTCTCTTCATCTCTATTAATAGTCGGGATTTTTCTGCCTTGTGGGTCCATTGTTTCCACCACGTTGACACGTCGTGCAAGTGGGGAACACACGTCCTCCGCTTTTCCTGGCGCACGTACGATAACGCCTGTTCCATTCCATCTCAGTAAAAATACCTTTTTACCCTTTTATCTACAAGATCTTTTTTTCACCACACGATTTCTTCATCCAACGGTGCATTGCTTCGCCCGATTCCTATATAAACCTTTCTTCAACCTCGGTCCACTCCTTCGCTTGCGCCGCACATCTGTTCCCCTTTGCAAAAACTTCCCCTGCGCCCAA
Source organism: Lolium rigidum (assembly GCF_022539505.1). NCBI lineage: Eukaryota > Viridiplantae > Streptophyta > Magnoliopsida > Poales > Poaceae > Lolium > Lolium rigidum. The sequence goes on along the minus strand of NC_061513.1, from coordinate 273,091,649 downwards.
CTCTCTTTGATCTTCCGCACGCACGAACATTGCTTTTCCAGTGCCATTGATGCCACCGCGCACGCGACTCACTCGCCACAGTACTCCAGAATCCAAGATGGCCGCTGAAGATCTTGAGTGGGAGAGATCTAAAATCTCCAACCAAGACGTCAACATGCTTGAAGAGGCTTGGCCCGATGAAGAAAGAAGACGCCATCCGCTTTCCCAGCGAAGAAAGCTACCCCAACCCTCCAATGGAGTACCGGGTTAGTTTCGTTGATCATCTCATCCGCGGCCTTTCTACCCCAATTCACGATTTCCTCCGCGGCCTTCTCTTTGTCTATGGGATTCAGCTGCACCAGCTGACCCCCAATTCCATCCTTCATATTTCTATTTTTATCACACTGTGCGAATGCTTCCTTGGAGTCCCTCCTAACTGGGTTTTGTGGAAACGCATTTTCTGCCTCCGCCGCAATGGCTCCCACAACGCCACCTATAACATAGGTGGTGTTGTTATCTGTGTTCGAACTGACGTTGATTACTTCGACGTCAAATTTCCTGATTCTGTCCAAGGATGGCGCAAAAGGTGGCTCTACATACACGAAGAAAGTGCCAATTCTGTGGAACACAACATAGTCCCTTTTGACGGAAGTGCCAAAATTCAACGCCGCCGCTCTCGGGATGCCGAGGCTTCCGAAGAAGAGAAAAGGCGACAGAAGCACTTATGTCTCGTATTCATCGGCTTCAAAATACTCAAGGCAAAGAAGCTGTCCGGCGTTCAAATCACTGCCTACTTTCTTAGAATTAGAGTGCAGCCTCTTCGGGCTCGCAAAAATCCCCTTTGGACGTATGCTTTGGTGAAAATGACGCCAATAGGCTCTCCAATGATCTTTTCGTGAAGGACTTGGAGAAGCTGATTCGAAGAATTTCCTCGCTGAGCAAGAGGGATCCTATTCCTTCCTCGTGCCGCGTGGAACCATACAGCTCCGCCAATCCTCTCCCCAAGGTATTTTGTCTTCTCGAATTTTTACTTTGTTCCGAACTTTCCCTGCATCTCATTGTATTGATATCTCTTTAATTTTTCTTTTGTCGTTATTTTTCTGCAGGACCATCCTACTATGGCTTCCCTTCCTCCTCTTCCCGAAGGTGGAGATGTCGAGGAAAGGGCCGTTATTGCCGATGACAACCAGGAGGCCCCCTCTTTTGTGAATGAACCCGAGATTCTCGAAAATCTGCGGGATCTATTGAAAAGGATGCTGCCTCTGAAGGTACTACATCAGCACAATCTCCTCCTCCTGCTGTTTCTCCAAAGAACAAAAGGAAAAGGAGTGATGTCGAAGATTTCGGGACCTCCCAACCCGAAAAAGTTGCTCCTTCACCGCGAAAGGCAGCGTATGACCCATATCTCGAGAGTCTCATCAGTTCGTGAGTTCCCTGTCTTTTTTTTTATTTTTCTGTTCGAAGAATTTTGTTTGCCTTGCTTTTTATGCTGCCACCTCTTTTTCCACAGTGATGATGATGAAGAAACACCAACTTTGGATGTGGCTGCTCGAACGAGTACGTCACATACTCTAGTTATTTCGGAGCCGCCAGTTGAAGGAGAAGAATCCTCGCCTCCTCAACAGAACGTCGGCGCGTCTACTCCTCCTTCGAGCCCCCTTGTCCCTTCGCCAAAAAAGGCAAGGACTGAAGCAATTCCGGAGCCGAGTCTCCAATTGAGTAGCTCTTCTAACCCTCTCTTGGATGATGTAAGTTCTCAATACTCTTGTCACTGTCCGTACTTCCTCTGTTTGCTTCGAATGCCATTATATTTTTCTCATACCGAAATTTTCTTGCTTTGTCCCTTTCTTTTCTTAACAGCCCATGATCAAAGAGCTTATTCGCATCGGTGCTCAATTCATTGGGTATCGTGAATATGCCAACAAAACTGAAGGTGATGCCTTGCTGCTTTCTTTTTTACCATTACTCTGTTACTCCGTTGTTGTCGATATTTTAACGAAGTTTTATCTTTCTTGGCAGAAAAATTGGCGGCTATCAACGAGCGTGCCAATGCACTTGCTCAAAAATTAGAGCAAAGTGAAGAGGCTCGTAAGAAGGCCGAATTAGACGCTGTTCAAGCTAGAGCAGAGGCTGACAAGGCCAAGACTGAAGCTGCTAGTGTCGAAGATCTTAGGAAGAGACTTCACGCTGCCGAGACTTCAGCGAGCGAGCATATAACCGCACAATCTGCTCGCGAGGAAGCGATCCTTAGGCGTATAAAGACGCAAAGTCGCCGCTTTCTCGGTAAGTATCCGAACCACTTCATATCCTTTGTACTTTCTTTTACGCACTCGTTTGTTGCTCAATAAGTTTCTTCCTTGACAGATAGAACAGCTCAGGAGTTCGAACTTGAAGATCCCGACGATGATCCTCTTCTTGACGCCCTTTCTTTCCTCGAGTTTCATGGGTCAGAGGCACGCGAAGGCATTGATCAAGCTAAAGCAGGGCTGTCGCGGCTCTTTCCCTATTTCTTCCCAAAGAAGGAGGAACCCGCAACTTTCCTTAACCTGGCCAAGTGCTTTAATCCACCAGAAGATCTTGGGCTGAAGGTGCGTCATGAGAATATGAAGGTCGCCGTTGAAAACACTGTTGCCTTGGTTGCCGATAGCCAGCAAACTATCGACTGGGCGAAAGTTGGCGACACTGAGCAGATAGAACAATCGAGGTGGAAGTCGTTGATCAAGGCAGCTAAGCCCAACACGAAGAAAATCTTGGGCTATCTCGGGATCAAGCCGTCTTCAACTCCTAGCTCATCAAGGCCGGAGGTCTAGTTGAATGCCTCTTTGCTTTTTCTTTTTAGCGTACCTCTTTCTTTTGGCATTGTTGCCGTAGTGTTCTTGGCGATAACTGCTTCAGTAGGTCTCTAGAAGGTCCTTCTTTTGTAATAGACATGTATATATTATGGGAATGAATGAAAATCTATCTTTACTCAGTGATTGATGTCGAAATATTTCCTTTTTTCCAGTTAATTTTTGACAACTATACGCCAGCTCCTGGTCCTTCCAATATTTCGCCTTCTTCTTCTCGCTCAAGGAGAACTCTTGCTGATACTACACCTGTCGAAGATTCCTTGCCGCAAGAATTGGATGAACTTCGGCAGCAACTTCAGTATGCGAAGAAGCAAACACTTGTGATGTTGGAAAAGTCTCGTAAGTCATCTGAAGCCGAAAAAATTGCACTTCAGCAAGCTCACGAAGCCGTGGCTGCTAGGGAGATTGCTGCTTCCGAGGCTGAAAAGGCGACTGCTCGAGAGAATTTCATGCTCGAGTTAATGAATGAAGCCAGTGCGGATATGTCGGGTATGCTTGTTTCATCCTCACTATCTTCCGTCTTCATGCTACGTCTCTTAAAGTTTTCTGCTCCTCTTTTTTTTTAATAGGTTCCTTTACTGATGCTATTGCCGAAGAAGAGAGGGTAAATACTAGGGCAAACCTCCTTGTTAACCTTTCCCTTGACCATGGTTCTCTGTTTTGGGCTACCCCAGAGAGGACCCGCCAGATTGTCAGATTTCAAGATCGCACCTCGCAAACTCGCGACTTCCTTGACTTCTGTACCAAGACCTTGTCTATGGTTTATAACTCCATGTTTCCTCGGAACGTTCAACCAAAGACTCTTCTCGAGTTAATGGAAAAATTTAAAGATGCCCACAGGATCCATGACTTTGTCAAAGCTCAGCTGGTAGCTGGCGCCAGATTTGCCCTTATCATGCTTCAAATCTGCCACTCAAAGCTTGATCTGACCCAAGTTGTTGCGAAAGTTCACGCGAAGGTACGGCGTCGAAGAGTTGGTGTCGATCGTATTAACACGAAGGTTTCGCCTATAGCTGAAGAAATGATTGAAGACCTTCTTCGGATGGATGCCGACTTTTTTGCAGATGGTCATTATGCTGATTTTCTTGGCGCTGCTCCTGAAGAAAACATAGTTACCCTTGATGATATACTGAATCATGACTAGTTATTTTCCTTTGGTAGACAATTCTTCTTTGTAAATCAAGGTTGTGATTATATTGTGAAGCAAACATCATATTTCTATATTTGTTTAGCCCCCGAGTGTTTTCGGTGGCTATTCACTGTATTTGTATAATGCGAGGTTTTTGAACCAAAGCATTTATTCAATATGTAGTTTTGGCTAGTATCAGCCCCCGAGCTTCTTTATTGAGTACTATTTTGTATTTTTATTGACTTACGAGGTATTTTAATACCAAGGCAAGGCTTTTCTTTATGCGAGGAACTATATTGAAATTCGTCGGGTCGGAGATTTGAGCATGTCGATAAAGAAAAGTTATATTGACACTATCTTTATTATATTGCAGCACCGCGAGCCCGCCTCATTAAAAACCTTTCCCGGCCCCACTCGGTGCCCCGAAAAAGGAAAAGAGTGCGTCTGAAAACTCGCGGGTGTTTCAGTACATTGAAGTTTTACAAGGACTATATTTTGGCTCTAGGCGTAGAACCGCCTGAGTTGCGCCACGTTCCAGGGGTTTTGCTCCTCCACCCCTGTCTTCTTGTCCTTTATCCTGTATGCTCCTCCTCCGATTACTTCCGTGACAATATAAGGACCAAGCCATGGTGACTCGAGTTTTTCATGACTTTTTTGCGTGAGCCGAAGAACTAAGTCTCCCACTTGAAAGGATCTTGGCCGCAAACGTCGACTGTGGTAATTCTTCAAGTCCTGTTGGTATTTGGTTACCCTTGATAATACTTCGTCTCGAGCTTCGTCGAGTGCGTCTACGTCGTCTTCCAATGCTATCCTGGAGGTTTCTTCATTATACCCTGTGACTCTGGGGGAGTCGTGCTCTATTTCTATTGGTAGTACTGCCTCTGCTCCATGGACCAGGAAAAACGGGGTCTCCTGTGTCGCTGTATTTGGTGTTGTTCGGATGCTCCACAACACGCTTGGTAGTTCTTCGGCAGGTATGTCGAGCTTTTTCCGAGTGGTCCTAACGGGCGTTTCTTGATGCCATTGCGGATGATGCCGTTGGCTTTCTCGACTTGCCCATTGGTTTGAGGATGTGCAACTGACGCAAAGTGCAACTTTATACCCACTTCTTTGCAATAATCTTTGAATTCGTGGGATGTGAAGTTACTGCCATTGTCTGTGACGATGCTGTGGGGCACTCCAAATCTGAAGACGAGGCCTTTTATGAATTTTACTGCGGATGCTCCGTCTGGCGAATTTATCGGCTTCGCTTCTATCCACTTTGTAAATTTGTCGACGGCTACTAGCATGTATTCCTTTCCTCCTGGCCACGATTTGTGTAACTTGCCCACCATATCGAGTCCCCATTGTGCAAAGGGCCATGACAATGGTATTGGTGTTAGTTACTGCTGCTGGAGAGTGAGGTTTTGCGGCAAACCTTTGACACGCATCGCAAGTCCTTACTATTTCTTTGGCGTCCTCGATTGCTGTCAACCAGTAGAATCCTGCCCGAAAAACCTTGGCTGCAATAGCTCGACTACTCGCGTGGTGGCCACATATTCCTTCGTGTACATCCTTCAGAATTATTCTTCCTTCTTCGGGTGTAACACACCTTTGCAGGACGCCTGAAATACTTCGCTTGTACAATTCTCCTTTGATCACCGTGAAAGCTTTAGAGCGTCGAATTACTCGCCTTGCCCCAACTAGATCATCGGGTATTTCTTTCCTGAGGATATATGATATATATACTTGCATCCAAGGAACCTGTACCATCATCACCAGCTCTTGTTCCTCTTCCTCCTTCGTGGTTTCTGTGAGGGATGTCGAAGTTTTTTCTTTTGCTTTTTTCTGCACCTTTTTTGGCTTCCTAGATCTCTCCGCTATTTCTTCCCAAAACACTCCTGGCGGGACTGGGAGGCACTGCGACCCGATGTTTGCGAGGACGCCAGCTTCATCGTTGCTCAATCTACTGATGTGATTTACCTCGCATCCATCAAATAGCTTCTCGAGTTCATTGTACACCTCCTTGTATGCTACCATGCTATCATTGACTACATCACATTGGTTCATAACTTGTTGGGCCACCAATTGTGAGTCGCCAAAGATTTTTAGTCGAGTTGCACCGCATGCTTTCGCCATCTTCATCCCGTGTATGAGGGCTTCATATTCTGCTTCATTGTTGGATGCGTTAGGGAACGTCATCCGAAGGATGTACTTCAATTTGTCGCCTTCGGGTGATATAAGTACTACTCTGCGCCAGCTCCTTCTACTCTCTTGGACCCGTCGAAATTCATGGTCCGGGTTCTCGACAAGTTTGGGGGTCCTGTGTTTTGCGGCTCCATCCACTCTGCGATGAAGTCCGGCGGAACTTGCGACTTGATTGCTTTTCTTTTTTCATACGTGATGTCCCGAGGGAAAGTTCTATTCCCCAAAGGGAGACACGACCCGTAGCTTCGGATTGTTCGGTATATTTGACAAGGGAGCCTCATTGACCACTATGATCGGGTGTGCCGAAAAATAGTGGCGCAATTTTCGTGCTGTTGTGAACACTCCGTATGCTAGCTTTTGGTACTGAGGGTACCTTTGTTTTGATGGCGATAAGACTTCGCTGACGAAGTATACTGGCCTCTGTACTCCGTGGAGTTTTCCTTCTTCTTCTCTTTCGACAACTAGCACCGTGCTCACCACTTGGGGCGTGGCTGCGATATATAGCGAGGAGAGGTTCCTTTTCCTTCGGCGCCACCAAAATTGGTGGTGTCGAAATTCTGTGCTTCAAATCTTCGAAAGCTCTATCGGCCTCTTCGTTCCACTGGAATTTGTCCCCTTGCTTTATCAGAGCATAGAATGGTAATGCTTTTTCTCCCAGCCTGGCGACGAATCTGCTCAAAGCTGCGACTCGCCCAGTTAGCTGTTGTACTTCTTTCAACTTTGTTGGCTTTCTCATTGTTACGATAGCTTGTATTTTGTCGGGATTTGCTTCAATCCCTCTTGCTGAGACTAGAAACCCCAAAAGTTCTCCTGCTGGGGACGCCAAAGGAACACTTCGTCGGGTTCAACTTCGAGGCAGAATTTATTGAGGTTGTCAAAAGTTTCCTTGAGATCCTCGATCAGTGTTGTCCCCTTTTTTGATGTTATGACGACATCGTCGATATATACTTGCACGTTTTTTCCAATCTGTGTCGCCAAACACTTCTGCATCATCCTCTGATATGTTGCTCCCGCATTTTTTAGACCGAAGGGCATTGTTTTGTAACAAAACACGCCGTAAGGTGTAATAAACGCTGTCTTTACTTCATCTTCTTCTTTCAATCTGATCTGGTTATAACCAGAATATGCGTCCAGGAAGGAAAGACGTTCGCATCCAGCCGTGGAGTCGATAATTTGATCGATCCTCGGGAGGGGAAAGTGATCCTTTGGACAATGTTTATTGAGACACGTAAAGTCGACGCACATGCGAAGGACCTTAGTGTTTTTCTTTCGCACCATCACGAGGATTTGCTACCCATGTGGCTTCGTGAATATCTCTTTGATAAAACCAGCTTCTTGTAGTCGATTAATTTCGACGAGCATAGCTTTGCGGTTTGGTTCCGAAAAACGCCGCAAAGGTTGTTTGATTGGTCTCGCTGATGGATCCAAATTTAGGTGGTGCTCGGCAAGTTCCCTGGGTACTCCTGGCATGTCAGCTGGACACCATGCGAAGATTTTCCGAGTTCTCACGGAGGAACTCGACGAGCGCGCTTTCCTATGCGATATCCATGTTGTTTGCGATAGATGTCGTCTTTTTTGGGTCCGTCGGGTGAATCTGCACCTCCTTAGAATTTTTCTCGGTATTGAAAGTTGATTCTTTATTTGGCCTTCCAACGTCCGGAAGTACGTCGTAATCGGTCATACTTTTTGACGCCAAATACTCAGCTTGCATCCCGAAAGTTTCGATAACCGATGAAAATCCTTGTCGCACTTATCGGCTAAGGCGAAGCTTCCTTTGATCGTGATTGGTCCCTTTGGTCCAGGCAATCTCCACAACAGGTATGTATAGTGTGGTACCGCTATAAATCTAGCATATGCTGGTCGTCCCAACAAAGCGTGATACTGCGATGGAAAATCCACGACTTCAAATTCCAGCTTCTCGATTCTATAATTTTCTCGGGTTCCAAACTGAACGTCAAGATTGATCTTCCCCAATGGATAACTTGGTTTCTACGGTGTGATGTCTGTGGAACCTTGTGTCCGTTGGCTTCAAGTTTGCTAAGGATATGTTCATCTTCCTCAATGTATCCGCATACATAAGGTTTAGGCTGCTGCCGCCATCTATGAATACTCGAGAAACATCAAATCCCGCAATAACCGCCGGCGAGAATAAGTGCTGACTGCCCTGGTCGAGGAACTTGCTGCGGATGATCCGCTATGGTGAAGCCGATGTCTTGCCCCGACCAATTGAGGTACTCAACTGTTGGTGGAGGCATTTTCTCTGCCATGAACACCTGTCTCGAGATTACTTTTTGAGTTCTGTTGGACGGCCTTCCCTTCTGAATCATCGACACTGCTCCGTTTGAGTTAGGATCGACATAAGGTGGTGGTGGAGGTGCTGCCGCTATTCTGAGCTGATGCCGATTGTCGTCTGTAATCGCGGGAGGTGGTGGCAGGTGAACCTCGCTCCTGGGCTCCCGAGGATTTCTCTGTGCTGCTCGAGCGTGAGCGTTTTCTGCATATCTGAACATTGCCTGAAAATTTCGACAGTCTTTCTGCAGGTGCCCTGACTGTCTTTTTCCGTTGCTGTCGAGGAAAAAATGCATCTGGCACGGTCCGTTCAACATTTCTTCGGGGGACACGAAAGGCCTTGGGAACCTAGGCCCGCTATTTTGCCTGTTGCGGGAGTCGTCCCTATTATCGCCTCGCTGCTCATTGCTTCTCTGATAATCATCTCTATTGTTTCCTCCTGTGTTTGCCCGAAATCCTGCCGAAATTTGCCCTGGGGCGTCATAGTTTGGGTACTGCCGAGGAAATCGTCGCCTCGATTGGTAATTTCGACCACGGTCCTCCTCTGGCGACCTGTGCCGTTTGTTGTGGACAACATCTTCTCCGTCTGCCCATCTGTTTGCTATCTCCATTAACGCGGATACTTGTCTTTGGATTGGTCCTTCCCAAGTCCTCGACGAAATCTCCACGCCTAATTCCTGCGACAAACGCATCTATTGCTCTCTCGTCAGATATATTTTCTGCCGAGTTTTTTATGATGTTCCACCTTTGGATGTACTTTCTCATTGACTCATCTGGTTTTTGTCGACATGCTCTCAATTCTTCTAACGACGCAGGTTTTTTGCACGTGGATCTGAAGTTTTTGACGAATACGTCCTCGAAACTTTCCCAGCTGTCGATAGATCCTGGAGGAAGCTTCTTGATCCAAGATCGTGCAGCTCCACTTAAGTGCACCTGAATACTTTGCATGGTTGTTGCCCTAGTCCCTCCGGTTAACTTCACCGTCTCGAGGTAATCAACTAGCCAATCCTCTGGATCTTGCAGGCCGTCGAATTTTTTGAAGTGATCGGGCAACTTAAATCCCGAAGGGACTCGAGTTTTTCGTAATCTCCTTGTGAAGCACGGCAAACCGCACATATCCTCGTCGTTTAGTTCTGGGGATTGTCGATGTTCCCTTCTGCCTTGCCGTGCTCTGTCTACCCTTGCTTGTGCTGCCGTATCTCTTGCTCCACTTGTTCCTTCAACATTTGCTGCTGCTGCTGCCGTAGGTCGTGGACTATTTTGCCTTGCAGCTCCTTCTGGCGGTGTTGATACGAACGCCGTTCCCATGACTTCTTGTCCTGCTATCGCCATATTGTACAAAGCTTCCCTTGGATCTCCTGGAGGTGGCCTGGATGCAAGGATAAAGGCTTGTGTCGCCATATACCCAGCTTCTGGTGTTTTAGGGATAATATTCCCTCTTGTGTCTATCGACATAAAAGACATGTCGAGATTTTGAACCAGGTACTCTCTTTCTCCTTCAGGTATGTGTTGAAATCTGGATCTTGCTCTGTTCCGAGCTTCTCTATGACTATCTCCCGAGGTTCTAGATTGTCGACTTAGATCTGCCCTTCTCCTGCTGGATGCAGAAGCTGCCTCCTTTCTCCTGTTCAACTCAGCTGTCTGTTTTTCCAATTCTCTGGCAGCTCGTGCGAGCCTATATTGATAAGCTTGCAGTTCCTTGTAATATCCCAGGTTTAGAGGCAATAAAATGAGAGAACACCAAAGTGTGCATTGCATTCATGCATAGAAAATCCGGGGAATTTTCGCGCTTTCAAATAAAACTTACCACGATAATCGAAGTTTCACTTGACTTGCTGGAATTGAAGTAGATCATCAAGTCAAGCGCTATAAACTTCATCGTGATCTTTGCTAAAACCTTGTTTTGGGTAGAGATGATTTGATCTATGGGCTAGATCAAATAGTAGTAGAATTACAACAAACAAAACCTTCGATAAGGATTAACTACAAGATCTTATAAAGGATCTTCACATGCCATTCCTTACGACAACACATGAATAATTATTCAATCCTAAATCAAAGAACACAATTAATTAAGAAACTATTCTTTACTTATCTTATCCATGTCTTCTACTAAATAAATGTTCCTACCATGAGTCACATGGTATATCTATTCCACTACAATACTTAAATTCATGTCAAGAACATGCATATTCATTCTTCATTAACTTTGACCATTTCAACCTTGTTTCCCAACTCATACCATTAAACCCGAGAGAAAGGAGAGAACCATTCATATGCTTATAATATGCATTCAATAGAACCTAGTTTAGTATTTAAAACAAATCCAAGTGAGGTAATTGTTGATACTAATCGGTGATACAAGAAATAAAGTCAAGTATTAAACCCTACTTGACCTAGCTAACACTTGATGGTAAGCAAGAACCTATTCTTCTAGTAATTATAGAGAGGCAAGTGTTATGATTATTACAACTTGGTAATGATCATAAATCCTAGAGGAACCCTACCTATTCAGAAGAGCTCAACATAAAGAGGTGTACTCAAGTATATGGATTTATACTTAATTTTGGGAGAGAGACCATAATTCACCAATGAATTGTTATGCAGCCAATACTTTGATCATTACAAATTGGGTGATGATCACAAACCCTAAGAATCTAAGTGAGTGTGATGAGAGGAATGATAAAGAGTGATTAGTGAGGAATAAGTGGATATTGTCTAATGCATGATTATACCTTGTAGATATAGATGATCAGTTAAACCCATGTTATTAATAGATCTCATCTATCACATAAAATAATAAGTATATCACTAATAGTTAATCCCAAACCAATCCTCATGCCTTGTATGAAGGAGTAACCCTAGCTAGCCAATAAAACATAATCAAAGCCTATGTCCATATCCTAATACTAGTTGTGTATCACCTTGGTAATCACTACTAAAATCCTAGACCACATTTAAATACCAATCCAAGTATTACTTTGGATTATAATTATAACCCTGCCATACCTCATGCCTATTTTATACTTCAACTAGTGAAGCATATGCAAAACCCTAAACCATTTCCCATAGGATCCAACCCACATACAATATTGTTACCTAACTTGTGTATCATGTATCACAAGTAATAAGCCAAGCCAGAATTGCTAAGCAAGATTATTTAACACAGAGTGAAGCCAACCATATTCTTAAACCTTTGGAAACAATTATTTACATAAAATCATGAACCAGTCCATTCTCATTGCCATTTATTTTAAACTCTAGCCATAAGGAGAGTTATATGTGAACAATCCATATTATTAAGTACTAGCTCAACCTAATCATGTGTTCATTATGCACCAGCTATAAATTTCAAACCATTGAAATAGATCTGGTTCCTAAATTAAAAAGAAAGTGAGATAAAAAGCTAAACCTATTTCTTTGTTAATTAAACCTCACTAAGTGTCACTTTAATTAAAATTCTATAGTTGTTCAAAACAAAAGAATTGTGCAGTAAGTATTATCATGAAATGATATTGATATTAAAATAGTTTTGAACTTACAAAACAAAATAGAAATCAAATCTGAATTCAAATAGAAATATCAAATAGAAAATAAAAACAGAAAATAGAAATTTGAAAAAGAAATGGAGGGAAAGCTCACCTGGCTTACCTGGACCACCGTAGCCCAGCAGCAGCCCAGACTCGGCCCAGCCCACGAACGAACTCAGCCCAAACCACGAAACGGTATCGAACAGAAGAAAAGGGGCGTCGTCTTCTTCTCCGGTGGCGACAGCGCGCGGAGAAGCTTCGCCACGTCCTCGCCGACGATAAGATCAACCCCGGACGTTGTCAGTCACTCCGAGAACCTCGCCCAATCTATCTCACGTCCGAGTCTATCTCTTGGCGCCAAGATTCACGCCCAATCCACCTCAGTTGTCATCGAGACATCCCGGCCACTGCCGCCGGCGAGGTGACGAACTAGACCTCGTCATGGCCTATAAATACGCCCAGAGCTCCGCACTGAAACCCTAATGCCTCGCTGCCTCGCCATTCCCTCTCTAACCTACCCAGATGACCACAATCGTCCGCAGTACCCCGCCGGAGTCGAGGACGAAGAGCAAGATGTAGGCCACCCCAAGCTCAGTGGTATAGCCGAGGAGAAGCGCCTCTTCACGTAGATCATCTGAGAGGAAAGACGCGTCAAGGGGAGCTCGGGATCGATCCAATTTCGCCGTTCCCTTTCTCAGTACCTTGCCGGTATTGGCAAAATCGAGCTCGTCTCCCTCGCCAATCGACACCGCTGACCACACCATCAGCACCAGGGTGAGCAGACGCATCGATTGACCTCTTATTTACCTCATTTGGTTAGCGGTAGCCCGAGTTAGCTATCTCACCGGAGATCACCGCCGCGGTACCCATCGCCGGCGACGCTCCGGTGATTCCCCGCGGAAACGACCACCACCTGTAGCTTCACCTTGTTGTGCTCGTTCAGATGCACTTCACCGCGCATCCAGGGGAGCCCTGAATCGGCCGCGCCACCACGTTCTGGCCGCCGGCGTTTAACCGCCGATGATGCCAACGTGGCATGTGGGGTCTCCCTGGCGTCGTTGACTGGTCTTTGCCCGCGTGGCAACTGACCCAGTCAATGGCCCCACTGGTCAGTGACATTAGTTAAAACTGAATCGGTATGTTTAGTATTTCTATTTATTTCAAATTCCAGAAAATGTCTGAAACTTTGCAAATTCATAGAAATTTCATTTCAACTCAGAAAAATGCAAATAATATATCAAAATGCTCACAGAAATAAACTCTATTCAAATAAAATATAAAACAAAAATGTGTGTCAAAATAAAAATTCACTTATTTTTAATCTTATTAATTATGCCATTTCACTTATTTAAAATACAATTTGAATTCAATAATTAGTGAAGCTCAAAATTAAATTTTAACTATTCAGTAACTAAGTAAAATATTAAGATCAATTTTATTTATCATATTTACATTTACTTAATTATTAGTGGTAATTCATAAACCCTAACTTGCAAATTACCATTTACTATTTTCTTTAAATAGTAAAACCTCAAGAAAAGATTATAAGCCAATATTATTTTGGTAAATCAAAACTTATTCACTTAAACATCTTTAGTTAACAAGTTGATTCTTTTAAACCCTAATAACAATTATTAAACCACTGATTCTTAATTAAACCAAAATAGGAATACTCTAATTATCAAATCTTGTGAAGATTAATAAAATGTCAAACCATTACTAATTTTGATTCAAAGTAATTAGTAACCACAACTCTATTACAAATTATCATTTTAGGAGTTGTGCCATAATTTAGAAACCCTAAGTTTAATTTAAGTAAGACATTGATCTCATTATTTCATGTGTTCATCCATAGTAGTTGCAAACCTAAAACCCTAAGGATTTAACCCATGTGATATTTACACTTTAGTAGTAACTCTAGAGCCCTAGTTGCTTATCACATGTGATCATGTGAGGTTCATCTATACCTATAGAACCCTAGTAAGAAACCAATGAATGCATGCTTATGATCCACTAGCATAAAACCAAGTCACATGAGATTAACATTTCATGTCCCTATTCTTAATTAAAACCTATATGATCCACTAGTGTCACCTAGGTATAAACCCTAGCTTGTTAATTGGACTAGTACCATTGATCACCACTCCTATATACCATACCATTAGGATCAACCTCAACCATCATAATTTAGTAGAACCATAATGGTGAACCCTAGTATCAACCTTGGGTAGTAATTCACATTACATGATCCTATCCAACTAAACCCTACTTAGGAAATGATAAGCCACTTAATTCAGGCACCATTAGAGATTATTTAGTAAAGCAGTTGTGAAACCATAGTAAACCTAATAACAAACCTATGGAACCATCTTAATAACCATCCTTTGATATGATGTTTATGAGAAACCATAGTAATGAACCTACCAATACTTGCTACATATAAACCCATTCTACTTAAGAACCAAACTACTCCCTATTAGAGAACTAAATGAACCCAATAGTAAACCCTAGAAGCCATAGCTCCTGTTTATAATAGTTCTTATTCTTATTTAACCTGTTCTTCAAAAGTTATTCTTTTGAAGTATAATATAGGTAATCATCAACCATGCACCATAGAACTTAAAATGGACGAGTTGCTCTTTACATATTACTCAACTACAAGTCCTTTATGTGTGTGCTTGTTATGATGTCTTATATATCATTTGTTATGATGCATTATATCACTTGTTTATGCTATTAACATCACCAACCCTAATAAGAACCTTGTTTGAGAACCATCCTAAAAGTGCAACACACACTAAAGAAATCTTTACAACTCATTCATCCTAAATCATCGAGGTTAGGTTACGCTCGGGACGATTGCATCTCATACTATGCATTATAGCATCTTTGCCAATTCTTTAAACATTGTCCTTACCGGACAATGATGGTATTTCAGAATTTGGAGTTCTCACGTATCGAAGCTTTTGCCTGCATAATCTTGCAGTCAAGAAAGGCAAGTTCATCGCTTGCTCATGTCATTTGATTATTTTTATCAAATTATATGCAAAGTACTATACTTATCACTCTTGCATTGAAAAGCAAATATTATTTTCCAATTATGAATATGACTATGTGGTGGGCAATGGAACCATGGTATGTGTTGATTGGTGGAGGTTCCATTGCACGGGTACTATTCATCTAGGACTAAGTACCAATGCCGTCCAGATGATTCTAGCGCCGTACATACCGCGTTGACCATAAGATCTATAATGGCTCGGGGAAGTCAGCCGTATCTTTTCCCTCTCGCATGCCAACGGACTGGTAATAAGGGTTGCCCGTATCGGTCTATCTTTGGTAAAGGTGGGGACATGTGGTCCCGCACGTCTACCATTAGATATAGGAGAGGGTAGACTTATTATCGGTCTATGAAGGATTGTAAGGGTTGTCCGGATCAGTCTATCTATGGTGTATAGAACAGGGCACATAAGTTGTTCGGATCGGTCTATCTTTGGTAAAGGTGGGGACATGTGGTCCTGCACAGTCTACCATTAGATATAGGAGAGAACAAGTGCCCGTGTTAGTCTACCCATAGATATAGGAGAGGACAGACTTACAAAAGGGTGGGTCCGCGAGGTCGCGGAGAAGGCGGTGATTGGCTTGGATCTTACACCCGGCCCCACACCAAGGAAGTGTGGACGAGAACGCGTCTCGGTAAGGTATCAAGGATAAGTTCTCTTATGGGAAAAGTAACGCACCTCTGCGGAGGATACCGAATTGTGACTCGTCACTCCTCGTTCCGGGAAGGGAACTGCGAACGCGAGCAGAAAGGAACTCCATGAAGTTCTAGTCAACCTCGTGAAGACCGACGGGCATAGTTTTCGTAATAAAATAAACCTTTTGAAGAAATGTTTATGAAAACTTGCATTCGCCTATGACTTTCCGGTCTCGTGGCTGTAGCTAGTGCATGATACACCTATTCCCTAATATGAACTTGCTCGAGTACGCTCGTACTCATCCCACTCTTAAATCCCCGCTTAGCTATGGAGGCACCGGAGGATGAACTACCGTGGAACTCGAAGACAAAGGAGTCAACTCGCAACAAGATGGAGAATCCAAGCAAAGAAGTCAATGAAGTCAACTGCTGCAGCAACTTAAGTGGAAACTTAGACTAGTAATAGAAGGGAGCCTTTCCCTAATCATAGCACCGAAGTAGCTAGATTTCTATAGCAAGCCAAGTAGCTCTTGAACTTGAGTTAGCAATAAGTTAGATGACGAGTCGTTCTTCTGGAGCTTTATTTGAAGTTTTACCTCACTGTAAAGTAGGAGGTTGTGTTGATCTTCTGTAAACAGCTTGTGTATCCTTCTATAGACATACCTTGGACTCGCATATGTTTCTGTTGTACCACTCTGAGGGATGTAATATGAGTGGAACGGTGTTTCACTTGTGTTATGTCAACGACTTGTGTACTACACCATGCAGTGGTACGCCGGGTCACCACAGCTGGTATCAGAGCAAATGCTTTGACCCTAGGATTAAAACCCTTTAAAGGAGACCTATAGGTTTGGTAGTGTCTATAGGAAGTAGCCTTAGCTAAGTCAACTATGCTAAGCCAACTATTCTTTTGACTTGAGATGGGTATTCACTTGAGAATAATCCTGACACACTTGAGTCAATCTTTCTTATCTATGTTTCTTAAGTAGAGTTAGTGAGTTATCTTGCTTCATTCCCAACTAACTAGAACACCACTGGAGCTTAAGATAATTGGGTGGTAGTAGACCATAGTTGGTATACAATTCATGGTAGTCCAAAGAGAGGATACAACCACAAGGAAGATATCCTATTGGAAGAAGTATACCAATGCAAGTTATGGTTCAGTAGGAGTCATTTAAATGTTAAATGACTGGTGTTAAGTAATGTAGATAAGTAATATGAGGTAGTATATACCTATGATGAGTCAATCATAGGAGGTAAGGAAGAGTGATAGGAGTTATACAAGTCTACTTTTCATGGTAGAGTTGGTAATCATATATGATTCACTTGAGAGTCATGATGTGATGGAGTAGAACATCATAAATACGATAACATAAGTATGATAAGGAGTAGGATTTAAGGAATAGTTCGAAAGCTTAGGCCTTAAAATCCTAATAACGGTACTAAGTATGCTAGAACCATAGTCCTTAGTTTAAAGAAGGCTTATTTAGAGCATACCACATAGAGAAATCCTGGAGTCATAGGTAGTATAATAGCCTCGAGATATCATGTGAGGTTAGTTTTCAATTAAATAGAAGGTAAGTTAGCACTTTCCAA
The DNA here is from genome assembly GCF_022539505.1 of Lolium rigidum. NCBI lineage: Eukaryota > Viridiplantae > Streptophyta > Magnoliopsida > Poales > Poaceae > Lolium > Lolium rigidum. Next base: position 273,074,396 of record NC_061513.1, on the reverse strand, counting down.
GGAAATTAGGTCAACCACAACTGTTCTGGACCAATTTGCTCAATTTTATTTGATTGCAAGTGAGCAATCGAGGTAAATATTGAGGCAAATAGTAGAAATCCATATATATATGTGCTAAGTATCACAACCTAAACCTATCTTATGTGGTGTTATATACTACACATCTGAGCCTGATGTTTAGGGATGTCTTACCCAACTTTTAGATTCAGGCATATAAGGGTGTGTATTATAAGCACAAAGCTGGATTTTCTTGGATATTATTGGATTTTTATTGTTTGACTAGATCCATACATGAAGTTTGACTTTGATATGCAAATGCATGTTGCAATATCAAGCTCTTACTTGATGTTATAGGTCTAGAGGGTAAAGGTATTCGTGTAAGGAAGTGACGAATTCCGAAGATTTTGAAGACAAGATGAAGGTTCACTAGATGAAGGAAGTAAAATTGTGGGAAGTAACCACAATACTCTGAAGGAAGGACTAAACAAAACTCACTTTTATCCTCAATTGAGGAGTACTTCAACATGGAAGTACTATGGAAGTGAGAAAAATAGGGAATATGGAGCAGTAGAAGTGGAGCCATATTCATTATGGAAGAAGGGAATGCTATGAAGTCACTTAAGATACTATTTTCATAGTGTCAACAAGTGGTTTTGTTGCAAAACAAACCCTGGAAAAAGGAAAATAGACAAGTGAAGTCGCAGCTGGTATAATAAGACCGCAACTGATATAGGATAGTCATAAAGAGAAAGTATGTGAAGTGAGGTATATCTTAACTAAAACTATAAAAGTAGCCACAACTGGTAGGTAGATGTTGACTAGAACCATAACATAGCCACAGCTGGTATCCAATAAGCCACATCTTGTGTTAGATAGTCTGCAGCTGGTACCAGATAGTCCGCAGCTTGAACATTCCTTTGTTCTAAAAGAAAGAGGGATTCCTCAAATTGGTATTCCACAGCTGGTATTCCATAGCGGGTAACCATTTAGTCGGAGGATTCATATCAGATACCCAACTGTGTGGATACATCGCAAAGAATTCTTCGTGAGACTTTAGAAAGGTACAAAATATCAATCAGACTTAAACCAATCTTCTACCTTGGAGTTTAATTATTAGAAGAAAAGGAGTTTGAAGATCATTAGTAAACTCCAAGGGGGAGAGGAAGATTGAAGTAGAAGTATTAAGATATGATTTGGCGTATGAAAGACGAAGAAGAAGGTCTGAACTGAGGGGAAGTCCGATCCTATTTTCATAAGATTGGTGGAAGTATCCATATAATAGTACTCTCAGGAGGTTGTCAGACCGTAAGCCGAGGTTCATATCTCGAGGAAGTAAGGGTTATACCTTAACTTGAGTGGGTAATTGATAATTACTCGAAGCGTAAGAGCTCAAGTAAGTCTAAGCTAATGAAGTTGGATGACGAAGATGTCGGAGGACAATCAAAGTCTAAGAAAACAAAAGACCGAAGGGTTTGACCATACTAAAGCATAAGCCTATTAGAAAGATTCCTTTCATGGAACCTAAAGAAACCAAAAGGAAGATAACTAGTATGAACTAGAAGCCATGATTGGATGGACTAAATGAGTCTAATCCATTCGTAGGACTAAACAACCAGGACCATGCCTATTATAAATACCTTACGAAGTACCATTACATTCGTTATGGTAGTAAGGGAAAAACAATACCTTACTTTAAACCAATCCTTTAGACTTAAGGTTTGGGCACCGCAGCTGGATTACCGCAGCTGGTAGAACCAAGCTTTGAGTACCCAAATAGGAAGATGTCACCACAACCATTAGTAAAGTCCATTAGCATAAGAAAATGTCCTAATTCAAGAATCTTTGGAGAACGGGACTATAAGCTTAGAGTGTTGGAAGAAATCATAGAATATAAGATAGTATCAGTGCCAGACATCAGAAGACTGCAGGAAGGATCTGGACAAGGGATATATCCAATTATATCTAATGAGATCACCATGGCGTTTGAAAGGATTGTGATCTGTTCAAGTCAGTTCCACGTTCCGAAACATGAGAGCGTTCGAACTTCGGGACGAAGTTCAGTTTAAGGGGGAGAGGCTGTAATATCCCAGGTTTAGAGGCAATAAAATGAGAGAACACCAAAGTGTGCATTGCATTCATGCATAGAAAATCCGGGAATTTTCGCGCTTTCAAATAAAACTTACCACAGTGAATCGAAGTTTCACTTGACTTGCTGGAATTGAAGTAGATCATCAAGTCAAGCGCTATAAACTTCACTGTGATCTTTGCTAAAACCTTGTTTTGGGTAGAGATGATTTGATCTATGGGCTAGATCAAATAGTAGTAGAATTACAACAAACAAAACCTTCAGTAAGGATTAACTACAAGATCTTATAAAGGATCTTCACATGCCATTCCTTACGACAACACATGAATAATTATTCAATCCTAAATCAAAGAACACAATTAATTAAGAAACTATTCTTTACTTATCTTATCCATGTCTTCTACTAAATAAATGTTCCTACCATGAGTCACATGGTATATCTATTCCACTACAATACTTAAATTCATGTCAAGAACATGCATATTCATTCTTCATTAACTTTGACCATTTCAACCTTGTTTCCCAACTCATACCATTAAACCTGAGAGAAAGGAGAGAACCATTCATATGCTTATAATATGCATTCAATAGAACCTAGTTTAGTATTTAAAACAAATCCAAGTGAGGTAATTGTTGATACTAATCAGTGATACAAGAAATAAAGTCAAGTATTAAACCCTACTTGACCTAGCTAACACTTGATGGTAAGCAAGAACCTATTCTTCTAGTAATTATAGAGAGGCAAGTGTTATGATTATTACAACTTGGTAATGATCATAAATCCTAGAGGAACCCTACCTATTCAGAAGAGCTCAACATAAAGAGGTGTACTCAAGTATATGGATTTATACTTAATTTTGGGAGAGAGACCATAATTCACCAATGAATTGTTATGCAGCCAATACTTTGATCATTACAAATTGGGTGATGATCACAAACCCTAAGAATCTAAGTGAGTGTGATGAGAGGAATGATAAAGAGTGATTAGTGAGGAATAAGTGGATATTGTCTAATGCATGATTATACCTTGTAGATATAGATGATCAGTTAAACCCATGTTATTAATAGATCTCATCTATCACATAAAATAATAAGTATATCACTAATAGTTAATCCCAAACCAATCCTCATGCCTTGTATGAAGGAGTAACCCTAGCTAGCCAATAAAACATAATCAAAGCCTATGTCCATATCCTAATACTAGTTGTGTATCACCTTGGTAATCACTACTAAAATCCTAGACCACATTTAAATACCAATCCAAGTATTACTTTGGATTATAATTATAACCCTGCCATACCTCATGCCTATTTTATACTTCAACTAGTGAAGCATATGCAAAACCCTAAACCATTTCCCATAGGATCCAACCCACATACAATATTGTTACCTAACTTGTGTATCATGTATCACAAGTAATAAGCCAAGCCAGAATTGCTAAGCAAGATTATTTAACACAGAGTGAAGCCAACCATATTCTTAAACCTTTGGAAACAATTATTTACATAAAATCATGAACCAGTCCATTCTCATTGCCATTTATTTTAAACTCTAGCCATAAGGAGAGTTATATGTGAACAATCCATATTATTAAGTACTAGCTCAACCTAATCATGTGTTCATTATGCACCGACTATAAATTTCAAACCATTGAAATAGATCTGGTTCCTAAATTAAAAAGAAAGTGAGATAAAAAGCTAAACCTATTTCTTTGTTAATTAAACCTCACTAAGTGTCACTTTAATTAAAATTCTATAGTTGTTCAAAACAAAAGAATTGTGCAGTAAGTATTATCATGAAATGATATTGATATTAAAATAGTTTTGAACTTACAAAACAAAATAGAAATCAAATCTGAATTCAAATAGAAATATCAAATAGAAAATAAAAACAGAAAATAGAAATTTGAAAAAGAAATGGAGGGAAAGCTCACCCGGCTTACCCGGACCACCGTAGCCCAAGCAGCAGCCCAGACTCGGCCCAGCCCATGAACGAACTCAGCCCAAACCACGAAACGGTATCGAACAGAAGAAAAGGGGCGTCGTCTTCTTCTCCGGTGGCGACAGCGCGCGGAGAAGCTTCGCCACGTCCTCGCCGACGATAAGATCAACCCCGGACGTTGTCAGTCACTCCAGAACCTCGCCCAATCTATCTCACGTCCGAGTCTATCTCTTGGCGCCAAGATTCACGCCCAATCCACCTCAGTTGTCATCGAGACATCCCGGCCACTGCCGCCGGCGAGGTGACGAACTAGACCTCGTCATGGCCTATAAATACGCCCCGTAGCTCCGCACCGAAACCCTAATGCCTCGCTGCCTCGCCATTCCCTCTCTAACCTACCCGGATGACCACAATCGTCCGCGAGTACCCCGCCGGAGTCGAGGACGAAGAGCAAGATGTAGGCCACCCCAAGCTCAGTGGTATAGCCGAGGAGAAGCGCCTCTTCACGTAGATCATCTGAGAGGAAAGACGCGTCAAGGGGAGCTCGGGATCGATCCAATTTCGCCGTTCCCTTTCTCAGTACCTTGCCGGTATTGGCAAAATCGAGCTCGTCTCCTCGCCAATCGACACCGCTGACCACACCATCAGCACCAGGGTGAGCAGACGCATCGATTGACCTCTTATTTGCCTCATTTGGTTAGCGGTAGCCCGAGTTAGCTATCTCACCGGAGATCACCGCCGCGGTACCCATCGCCGGCGACGCTCCGGTGATTCCCCGCGGAAACGACCACCACCAGTAGCTTCACCTTGTTGTGCTCGTTCAGATGCACTTCACCGCGCATCCAGGGGAGCCCTGAATCGGCCGCGCCACCACGTTCTGGCCGCCGGCGTTTAACCGCCGATGATGCCAACGTGGCATGTGGGGTCTCCCTGGCGTCGTTGATCGGTCTTTGCCCGCGTGGCAACCGACCCGATCAATGGCCCCACCGGTCGCTGACATTAGTTAAAACTGAATCGGTATGTTTAGTATTTCTATTTATTTCAAATTCCAGAAAATGTCTGAAACTTTGCAAATTCATAGAAATTTCATTTCAACTCAGAAAAATGCAAATAATATATCAAAATGCTCACAGAAATAAACTCTATTCAAATAAAATATAAAACAAAAATGTGTGTCAAAATAAAAATTCACTTATTTTTAATCTTATTAATTATGCCATTTCACTTATTTAAAATACAATTTGAATTCAATAATTAGTGAAGCTCAAAATTAAATTTTAACTATTCAGTAACTAAGTAAAATATTAAGATCAATTTTATTTATCATATTTACATTTACTTAATTATTAGTGGTAATTCATAAACCCTAACTTGCAAATTACCATTTACTATTTTCTTTAAATAGTAAAACCTCAAGAAAAGATTATAAGCCAATATTATTTTGGTAAATCAAAACTTATTCACTTAAACATCTTTAGTTAACAAGTTGATTCTTTTAAACCCTAATAACAATTATTAAACCCTGATTCTTAATTAAACCAAAATAGGAATACTCTAATTATCAAATCTTGTGAAGATTAATAAAATGTCAAACCATTACTAATTTTGATTCAAAGTAATTAGTAACCACAACTCTATTACAAATTATCATTTTAGGAGTTGTGCCATAATTTAGAAACCCTAAGTTTAATTTAAGTAAGACATTGATCTCATTATTTCATGTGTTCATCCATAGTAGTTGCAAACCTAAAACCCTAAGGATTTAACCCATGTGATATTTACACTTTAGTAGTAACTCTAGAGCCCTAGTTGCTTATCACATGTGATCATGTGAGGTTCATCTATACCTATAGAACCCTAGTAAGAAACCAATGAATGCATGCTTATGATCCACTAGCATAAAACCAAGTCACATGAGATTAACATTTCATGTCCCTATTCTTAATTAAAACCTATATGATCCACTAGTGTCACCTAGGTATAAACCCTAGCTTGTTAATTGGACTAGTACCATTGATCACCACTCCTATATACCATACCATTAGGATCAACCTCAACCATCATAATTTAGTAGAACCATAATGGTGAACCCTAGTATCAACCTTGGGTAGTAATTCACATTACATGATCCTATCCAACTAAACCCTACTTAGGAAATGATAAGCCACTTAGTTCAGGCACCATTAGAGATTATTTAGTAAAGCAGTTGTGAAACCATAGTAAACCTAATAACAAACCTATGGAACCATCTTAATAACCATCCTTTGATATGATGTTTATGAGAAACCATAGTAATGAACCTACCAATACTTGCTACATATAAACCCATTCTACTTAAGAACCAAACTACTCCCTATTAGAGAACTAAATGAACCCAATAGTAAACCCTAGAAGCCATAGCTCCTGTTTATAATAGTTCTTATTCTTATTTAACCTGTTCTTCAAAAGTTATTCTTTTGAAGTATAATATAGGTAATCATCAACCATGCACCATAGAACTTAAAATGGACAGTTGCTCTTTACATATTACTCAACTACAAGTCCTTTATGTGTGTGCTTGTTATGATGTCTTATATATCATTTGTTATGATGCATTATATCACTTGTTTATGCTATTAACATCACCAACCCTAATAAGAACCTTGTTTGAGAACCATCCTAAAAGTGCAACACACACTAAAGAAATCTTTACAACTCATTCATCCTAAATCATCGAGGTTAGGTTACGCTCGGGACGATTGCATCTCATACTATGCATTATAGCATCTTTGCCAATTCTTTAAACATTGTCCTTACCGGACAATGATGGTATTTCAGAATTTGGAGTTCTCACGTATCGAAGCTTTTGCCTGCATAATCTTGCAGTCAAGAAAGGCAAGTTCATCGCTTGCTCATGTCATTTGATTATTTTTATCAAATTATATGCAAAGTACTATACTTATCACTCTTGCATTGAAAAGCAAATATTATTTTCCAATTATGAATATGACTATGTGGTGGGCAATGGAACCATGGTATGTGTTGATTGGTGGAGGTTCCATTGCACGGGTACTATTCATCTAGGACTAAGTACCAATGCCGTCCAGATGATTCTAGCGCCGTACATACCGCGTTGACCATAAGATCTATAATGGCTCTGGGAAGTCAGCTGTATCTTTTCCCTCTCGCATGCCAACGGACCGGTAATAAGGGTTGCCCGTATCGGTCTATCTTTGGTAAAGGTGGGGACATGTGGTCCTGCACAGTCTACCATTAGATATAGGAGAGGGTAGACTTATTATCGGTCTATGAAGGATTGTAAGGGTTGTCCGGATCAGTCTATCTATGGTGTATAGAACAGGGCACATAAGTTGTTCGGATCAGTCTATCTTTGGTAAAGGTGGGGACATGTGGTCCTGCACAGTCTACCATTAGATATAGGAGAGAACAAGTGCCGGTGTTAGTCTACCCATAGATATAGGAGAGGACAGACTTACAAAAGGGTGGGTCCGCGAGGTCGCGGAGAAGGCAGGTGATTGGCTTGGATCTTACACCTGGCCCCACACCAAGGAAGTGTGGACGAGAACGCGTCTCGGTAAGGTATCAAGGATAAGTTCTCTTATGGGAAAAGTAACGCACCTCTGCAGAGGATACTGAATTGTGACTGTCACTCCCTGTTCCGGGAAGGGAACTGCGAACGCAGCAGGAAAGGAACTCCATGAAGTTCTAGTCAACCTGTGAAGACTGACGGGCATAGTTTTCAGAATAAAATAAACCTTTTGAAGAAATGTTTATGAAAACTTGCATTCGCCTATGACTTTCTGGTCCGTGGCTGTAGCTAGTGCATGATACACCTATTCCCTAATATGAACTTGCTGAGTACGCTCGTACTCATCCCACTCTTAAATCCCCGCTTAGCTATGGAGGCACCGGAGGATGAACTACCGTGGAACTCGAAGACAAAGGAGTCAACTGCAACAAGATGGAGAATCCAAGCAAAGAAGTCAATGAAGTCAACTGCTGCAGCAACTTAAGTGGAAACTTAGACTAGTAATAGAAGGGAGCCTTTCCCTAATCATAGCACCGAAGTAGCTAGATTTCTATAGCAAGCCAAGTAGCTCCTGAACTTGAGTTAGCAATAAGTTAGATGACGAGTCGTTCTTCTGGAGCTTTATTTGAAGTTTTACCTCACTGTAAAGTAGGAGGTTGTGTTGATCTTCTGTAAACAGCTTGTGTATCCTTCTATAGACATACCTTGGACTCGCATATGTTTCTGTTGTACCACTCTGAGGGATGTAATATGAGTGGAACGGTGTTTCACTTGTGTTATGTCAACGACTTGTGTACTACACCATGCAGTGGTACGCTGGGTCACCACATTCCTGGACTGTAGCAGTTGTCGTCATTGGCTCCGAACCATCTACAGCTTTTGCAGCTCTATCCCAGGCTGTTTGTGGAAGTTGAACTCTGACGCGTGGTGTGGGCCCGACATATTTAGTGCCCATACCTCTCCTTAGATCTGAGGGATCGACATAGGGATTACCCAAATCGTCGAAAGCCTCTGATGTTTCCTCTTGATTTTCAATGGCATAAATCTGATGATGTTTTGTGCTCAGATCTATGTTGGGTTTGGTGACATCATTGTTGAGATTGATGAAAACCTTGCCCATCGTGATAGATTTGTCGATGAAGTCGTAACTGTCGACATCGCTTGAGTCATCGCTTATATATGAGTCCGCAGATGACTCGAACGATATGTTGCCGAAGATCTTGGCGAGTTTCTCTCTTGCTCTGGTGCTGACGTAACGTGTTTCCGAAGTTTCTTCTTCTCCTGACTCGGTTGACGATGCATAGCTTGAAAAATCGGAATCGATTGCCGACGATCCCGACGAAATCGGAATTTCGACACGATACGATCCTTCCTTCTCGACGCGAAAGTGAAACCTTCCGAACGTCATCTCCATGGGCTCTGCCAGATACGCATATGCATCCAAACGGGAGGGTGGGTGAGGAACAAAATCGACAAGACCAGCAGCGATCTGTTTACCTCGATCCATTGTGTTGCTTGCGGTTGAGGATGTCGAAGATCTTGAACGTGCCATCGAGATCAGATCCTTACGCCTCTAGTTCCCACAGACGGCGCCAATTGACAAGGTATCAACTTGTCAATGCCTATGGATTATAGGCTAGGGTTTTGTTAGAAGTAGAGGGCAAGTAGATCTCGAAGGTTTCAGCCGAAAAGTACTCGACGATTATGAAAACTAGGGTTTGTGAACAATGATTCGATGATCTCTTCGTCCCTCGACTCACCCTTTATATAGGAGGTGGAGCCGAGGGTTTCGTTTCGTACAAGTTACAGAGTCCGGGATGGTTTCTAACTCATCCCGCCAGATTACAAATAACACTTCCTATTACAACTCTACTTTCCTTAATATATCGTGGACTCCCGAATCTTCTTATTCTTCGGGTAGTGGGCCTTCATTAAACCCCGGGTACTATCTTTGGCAGGCCCATTTGGAATGCCTATGTCACCCAACCCATAGGGCGGCGCCGCCCCCTCCTGGCCGCGCCAGTGGATGGGGAGGAGGCCGTGGGCCTCCTCTAGCCTGGCCCTTCTGGCTCCGTGGGTCTTCTGGCGAAATAGAATTTCTGTAATTTTTCTGGATTTTTCCGAGCACTTTGGTTTTTGGGCCTTTTCTGCAATAAACAGAAACTGGCACTATGGCATCTTGTTAATAGGTTAGTCCAATAAATGCCATAATATGATATAAAGTGCATATAAAACATGTAGCTATTGGCATAAAACTAGCATGGAACATAAGAAATTATAGATACGTTGGAGACGTATCAGACGACCTCAGGTCGAAAAAGTACGAAAATAACCGACCCAGAATAGATTTGGTCGAGACAGACTCGGACACGGCCGGTCTGGGGGCCGTTCGACCGAGCCTTGGACCGGGCTGGCCGGTTCAAACCGGGCCAGGGACCGGGTTGCTGACCGGGCGTGGGAAGTGTCGCGCAGTAACCTGCCCGGTTGGCATCAGTAGGTCGTCCGGTTGGCGCCGGGCCGGATCCGGCGTGCCGCCCGGTCGGACCGGGCCAGAGACCGGGCACGCCGGCGTGGTGGCCGGTCTGACCGGGTGGTAGACCGGCCTGGACTTTGGCTTCTCCTCTCGCGCATGCCTCCCGCTCCTCCCTCGCGCGTCCATGGGGTATCTTCATGTCCAGCTCCATGTCCAGCTTCACGTCCATCTTCACGTCCAGCTGCTCCTCTCCTCCTCGTGCGATGCTTGTTTCCTCTTCATACCTGATGATACATAAGTAACAGGACTTATGCAGTATAAAGTTCTCATCAATCAAAGTATCGTTTAGGAACAAGTTCACCTGTTGTTTAAGTAGCTTCGCACGAGCCCTTGTAATAGGTCCAATCCGAACTTCATTGGACTTGAGCTTCACAACATCTTCATCTTCATTTGGTAATGACGGAGGAAGTAGCGTGGTAGGGATGTCCTCATCAGCGTGGGTCGGTCAGGCGCGGGCTGGGCAGGTCGAAGAAGCTGAATTCCACCACGGGGTGGACGCTATCGCAGGAGAGCATGTCGCTACAGTCGCAGTGCATGACGCTGCATAGGAGGTCTGCCCAGTACCCGCGGCCACGGAACGAGAAGGCCTCATCCGCGAAGAAGGTGTCGACAAGTTCCGGTGGCTTGGGGAAGTTGGCCTTTTTTTTGGTCCACCACGGCCAGGTGGTGGTGGGAGAGGATGGCGAGTAGATGAAGAGCATGTCGTGGAAAACAAACAAAAACAAAACAAAAACAAACTAGACAAAAGTAAACTAAGCAAAATAATACTAGACAGAAATAAACTAAGCACAAATAAACTAGACAAAAGTAAACTAAACAAAACAAAACAAAATAAAATAAAGACAGAGAGAGAGGTAGAGTGTACTCCCTAGGTGAACTTATGAGTAGAGCTATGCCTCCCCGGCAACGGCGCCAGAAAATAGTCTTGATAACCCACAAGTATAGGGGATCGCAACAGTCTTCGAGGGAAGTAAAATCCAAATTTATTGATTCGACACAAGGGGAGGTAAAGAATACTTATAAGCCTTAACAACTGAGTTGTCAATTCAGCCGCACCTGGAAAAAGCACTAGTAACAGGGGTGATGTGAAAGCAGCAGTAATATGAGAGCAATAGTAACAGTAACACAGCAGCGATAGAATGATAACACGGAGGCAATGGCACCAGAAAATAGTTGGTACTACTTCCAATGTCATATAGGAACGAGTATATGATGATGAGAGATGGACCGGGGTTCCCAGCTATCTACACTAGTGGTAACTCTCCAATAACAAGTGACAAGTGTTGGGTGAACAAATTACAGTTGGGCAATTGATAGGATTGAAAGCATTAAGACAGAACATCAAGATTATTAATCATGTAGGCATGTTTTCCATATATAGTCATACGTGCTCGCAATGAGAAACTTGCATAACATCTTTTGTCCTACCAGCCGGTGGCAGCCGGGCCTCAAGGGAATCTACTGGTAATTAAGCTACTCCTTTTAATAGAGCACCGGAGCAAAGCATTAACACTTGGTGAAAACATGTGATCCTCATATCTAAGCCTTCCCCTCCAGCTTATCCCGATTCTGTCGTCACTCTGGGGCCTCAGGTTCCGGACATAGACATGTGCAAACAACTTGTAGATACAATCTAAGCAATAAGTATAGAGCTTAAACCTAAGATCATGCCACTCGTGCACTAGTGACAAGCATTAAACACAACAAGATTGCAGCAACAATAACTTCACAAACTTATAGATAGACTGATCATAATGCAACAATTCATCGGATCCCAACAAACACAACACCGATTACATCAGATGAATCTCAATCATGTAAGGCAGCTCATGAGATCATTGTATTGAAGTACATGGGAGAGAGAGTACCAACTAGCTACTGCTAGAACCCATAGTCCATGGGGGAACTACTCACGGAGCATGATGGAGGCGGTGGCGTCGATGGAGATGGCTTCCGGGGGCACTTCCCCGTCCCGGCGGCGTGCCGGAACAGAGATTCTGTCCCCCGAATTGGAGTTTCGCGATGGCGGCGGCGCCCCTGGAGTCTTTCTGGAGTTTCGTCAATTGGTGTAGGGTTTTCACGTCACGAGGGATAATATAGGCGAAGAGGCGGCGCGAGGGGGTGCCTGGGGGGCCCACACCATAGGCTGGCGCGCCCCCCCTCTAGGCCGCGCCGCCCTGTGGTCTGGGGGCCCTGGGCCTCCTCTCCGTCTCCCCTTCGGTGTTCTGGTCCGTCTCGGTGAAATAAGATGTTTGGCTTTTGTTTCGTCGAATTCTGAGAATATTGCCCGAACAGCCTTTCTGGAACCAAAAATAGCAGAAAACAGAACCGGCACCGTGGCATCTTGTTAATAGGTTAGTTCCGGAAAATGCATAAAATCATTATAAAGTGTGAGCAAAACATGTAGGTATTGTCATAAAACTAGCATGGAACATCAGAAATTATAGATACGTTGGAGACGTATCAAGCATCCCCAAGCTTAGCTCTTACTCGCCCTCGAGTAGGTAAACGATAAAAAGAATAATTTCTGTAGTGACATGCTACTTACATAATCTTGATCATACTATTGTAAAGCATATGAGATGAATTAAGTGACTCAAGGCAACGATCTATAGTTTTCTAACAAATAGATAACATATAGCAAAACTTTTCATGAATAGTACTTTCAAGACAAGCATCAAAAAGTCTTGCATAAGAGTAAACTCATAAAGCAATAAATTCAAAGTAAAAGGCATTGAAGCAACACAAAGGATGATTAAGTTTCAGCAATTGCTTTCAACTTTCAACATGCATATCTCATGGATAATTGTAAACACAAAGTAATATGATGAATGCAAATAAGCAAGTATGTAGGAATCAATGCACAGTTGACACAAGTGTTTGCTTCTAAGATAGAAAGGAGTAGGTAAACTGACTCAGCATAAAGTAAAAGAAAGGCCCTTCGCAGAGGGAAGCATGGATTAAATCATGTGCTAGAGCTTTTTAAGTTTTGAAATCATATAGAGAGTATAAAAGTAAAGTTTTGAGAGGTGTTTGTTGTTGTCAACGAATGGTAGTGGGTACTCTAACCCCCTCATCAAACAGACTTTCAAAGAGCGGCTCCCATGAAGGACGTTATCTCTACCAGCAAGGTCGATCATCCCTCTTCTCTTTTGTTTACACATGTACTTTCGTTTTATTTATGGATGACACTCCTCCCAACCTTTTGCTTACACAAGCCATGGCTAACCGAATCCTCGGGTGCCTTCCAACATTCACATACCATGAAGGAGTGTCTATTTGCAAAATTAAGTTGCTTACCGATGAATCGAGGGCAAAACATGTGAAGAGAATTATTAATGAAAGTTAATTAATTGGGGCTGGGAACCCCGCTGCCGGCTCTTTTTGCAAAATTATTGGATAAGCGGATGAAGCCACTAGTCCATTGGTGAAAGCTGCCCAACAAAATTGAAAGATAAAACACCACATACTTCCTCATGAGCTATAAAACATTGACACAAATAAGAGATAATAACTTTTGAATTGTTTAAAGGTAGCACATGAAGTATTTACTTGGAATGGCAGAAAAATACCACATAGTAGGTAGTTATGGTGGACACAAATGGCATAGGTTTTGGCTCAAGGTTTTGGATGCACGAGAAGCATTCCCTCTCAGTACAAGGCTTGGGCTAGCAAGGTTGTTTGAAGCAAACACAAGTATGAACCGGTACAGCAAAACTTACATAAGAATATATTGCAAGCATTATAAGACTCTACACTGTCTTCCTTGTTGCTCAAACACTTTTACCAGAAAATATCTAGACCTTAGAGAGATCAATCATGCAAACCAAATTTCAACAAGCTCTTCGGTAGTTCTCCACTAATAGGTTTAAACTACATGATGCAAGAGAAACATGATCTACTTGAGAGCTCAAAACAACTGGCAATTATCAAATTATTCAAGACAATATGAAGCATTTTCTGTTTCCAACCAAATAACAATAAGTGCTGCAGCTTTCAGCTTTCGCCATGAACATGAAAAACGAAGAACACAAGTGTTCATAAGAAAAAGCGGAGCGTGTCTCTCTCCCACACAAGGATTGCTAGGATCCGAATTTATTCAAACACAAACAAAAATAAAAACACACAGACGCTCCAAGTAAAGCACATAAGATGTGACGGAATAAAAATATAGTTTCACTAGAGGTGACCTGATAAGTTGTCGATGAAGAAGGGGATGCCTTGGGCATCCCCAAGCTTAGATGATTGAGTCTTCTTGAAATATGCGAGGATGAACCACGGGGCATCCCCAAGCTTAGACTTTTCACTCTTCTTGATCATATATCATCCTCCTCTCTTGACCCTTTAAAACTTCTGCCACACCAAACTTCTCATAAACTTCATTAGAGGGGTTAGTACTCAAAAAACTTTAATCCACTTTAGCCCTGTAGTGACACATTGGAAGAACTCAATAAAACATTAGCTACAGCTCTCCACGTCTAGAAAGCCTTACTTAAAGTCCACAAGTATACTTGGGCATTCTTCGGGCCGGGCCGGGCTCGGGCCGGGCCTAACAAAGCCCGACGCAAAAAACCTAGGCCCAGGCCCGGCCCGGCCCGACCATCGGGCCTAACTTTTAGGCCCAAGCCCGGCCCATCACTGCAAAAGCCCGTCGGGACTCGGGCCTCGGGCCGGGCCTCTTCCCTATTTCATGCATTTATCAAGCCCAGGCCCGGCCCATCATAGTCATTGGGCCTAAATTTTCGGCCCAGGCCCGACCCACCAGCATGCTCGGGCTGGCCCAAGCCGGGAAATTTCGGGCCGGGCTGCCCATGGCCAGGTATATCCACAAGAGACAATGCAAAAAACAGAGACAGAATCTGTCAAAACAGAACAGCCAGTAAAGACGAATTTTTTAGAGGTACTTCCTGTCAACACCCGGCTTTTTAAGTCCAGATGCCTATTATGTCATTCATCGCAATCCCAGGATGATGTTGTTGCGAGGCATAATAGTCGAATATCATAGTCATTATTTATTACAAGCCATAATGTCATACAATCTTGAATCACATGATTCATCTTACACAAATAGTTGATCCTTCGATCAACAACATACATAAGTTCATACATAGCGGAAGCGTAATAGTAACGGGACTCTCTAGTCCACAGGCCAACATTTGACGTCAGAAACCCCTAGTTGTCGTAGGCGTCCTGCTGGTCATCCTCGTGATAGTTCTGTTCATCATCGTACTCTGGCCATTTGAATAGCCAGGGACAAAGCCGTAAGTACTTCAAGTACTTGCAAACTAATACTATTGTAAAAATGCCAACTAAAATTACTAAGCTCTAGTTTAACTTGCATAAGCCAAATTTTAGTTCACAAGCTTGGATCATGTACTAACTAACTTAAGTGGAAACATTAGTGTCATTCCCACATCACTGGTTCAATAACCAAAGAGTCACCAAGTCACCATTCACATTTACTAAAGCTTTCAAAAATCTGACACCGGAAACTGTATGGCCCTTCCAACCGTCCGTAACCGTGGACACGGCTATTCGAATAGATTTAACACTCTGCAGAGGTTACACACTTGTGCCACAACATTTGATTTCATCCGTCAGAATAACTCCGAGTCACCGTAACACAGTACGCGGATCATCAACCATAACCTTTGATACGTCTCCGACGTATCGATAATTTCTTATGTTCTATGCCATATTATTGATGATACCTACATGTTTTATGCACACTTTATGTCATATTCGTGCATTTTCTGGAACTAACCTATTAACAAGATGCCGAAGTGCCAGTTCTCGTTTTCTGCTGTTTTTGGTTTCGAAATCCTAGTAACGAAATATTCTCGGAATTGGACGAAACGAAAACCCGAGGGCCTATTTTTCCACGGAGCTTCCAGAAGACCGTAGAACACACAAAGTGGGGCCACGAGGTGGCGACACCACGTGGCGGCGCGGCCCAGGGGGGGCCCGCGCCGCCCTATGGTGTGGCCCCCTTGTCTGGCCCCCGACTCTGCCCTTCCGCCTACTTAAAGCCTCCGTCGCGAAACCCCTGAGGCGAAAAACCACGATACGGAAAACCTTACTGAGACGCCGCCGCCGCCGATCCCATCTCGGGGGATTCTGGAGATCTCCTCCGGCACCCTGCCGGAGAGGGTATTCATCTCCCGGAGGACTCTACACCGCCATGGTCGCCTCCGGAGTGATGAGTGAGTAGTTCACCCCTGGACTATGGGTCCATAGCAGTAGCTAGATGGCTGTCTTCTCCTCATTGTGCTTCATTGTTGGATCTTGTGAGCTGCCTAACATGATCAAGATCATCTATCTGTAATACTCTATGTTGTGTTTGTCGGGATCCGATGGATAGAGAATACCATGTCATGTTAATTATCAAGTTATTACATATGTGTTGTTTATGATCTTGCATGCTCTCCGTTTCTAGTAGAGGCTCTGGCCAAGTTTTTACTTTTAACTCCAAGAGGGAGTATTTATGCTCGATAGTGGGCTCATGCCTGCATTGACACCTGGGGGAGTGACAGAAACCCCTAAGGTTGTGTTGTGCTGTTGCCACTAGGGATAAAACATTGGCGCTATGTCCGAGGATGTAGTTGTTGATTACATTACGCACCATACTTAATGCAATTGTCTCGTTGCTTTGCAACTTAATACCGGAAGGGGTTCGGATGATAACCTCGAAGGTGGACTTTTTAGGCATAGATGCGGTTGGATGGCGGTCTATGTACTTTGTCGTAATGCCCAATTAAATCTCACTATACTTATCATGTCATGTATGTGCATTGTTATGCCCTCTCTATTTGTCAATTGCCCGACTGTAATTTGTTCACCCAACATGCTTTTATCTTATGGGAGAGACACCTCTAGTGAACTGTGGACCCCGGTCCATTCTTTTAATACTGAAATACAAATCTGCTGCAATACTTGTTTTACTATTTTCTCTGCAAACAATCATCTTCCACACAATACGGTTAATCCTTTGTTACAGCAAGCCGGTGAGATTGACAACCTCACTGTTTCGTTGGGGCAAAGTACTTTGGTTGTGTTGTGCAGGTTCCACGTTGGCGCCGGAATCTCTGGTGTTGCGCCGCACTACATCCCGCCGCCATCAACCTTCAACGTGCTTCTTGGCTCCTCCTGGTTCGATAAACCTTGGTTTCTTTCCGAGGGAAAACTTGCTCGCTGTGCGCATCATACCTTCCTCTTGGGGTTGCCCAACGAACGTGTGAAATACACGCCATCAAGCTCTTTTCCGGCGCCGTTGCCGGGGAGATCAAGACACGCTGCAAGGGGAGTCTCCACTTCTCAATCTCTTTACTTTGTTTTTGTCTTGCTTTATTTTATTTACTACTTTGTTTGCTGCATTATATCAAAACACAAAAAAATTAGTTGCTAGCTTTACTTTATTTACTGTCTTGTTTGTTATATCAAAAACACAAAAAAATTAGTTACTTGCATTTACTTTACTTAATTCATCATGTTTCCTTTTAATTTTACCACAAAGAACATACCGGTAGGACAAGGGTCTATAATTGGGAGGAACAATATAGAAGAATTTTTCACCCATGTTAGTACCGTTGAAGATTTTGAAGATAGACACTTGGTAGACCTTGCTCCCACTTATGAAATTGCTGCTCGCTGCTTTAGTTCGCCTCGTTGGAAACTAAATTTGTTAATCTAAATCCTATAATCCAACACATGTTTCTTACACTTGGTGATATGGAAGAAGGGGAAAAGAAAGATTTTGTTTTAGAAACCCTTCTTAGAGAATTTGGTGGTCTAGCAAGAGAGGCTAGAAAGGTCTTTGCTAAATTTAATATGCTTGGTTCTCATACTAATTTTGTTAGCCTCCTTGAAAAAATGGATATGGATAGGATAAGGTACACTAATAATGCTAATGATGGTGGGGAGATCAAAGCACCAATACCATGTAAACTCCTAGCTATGAATGATGCACTAGAACATAACTATGCTTGGCTTGTTCCAGAAAATTTGTTTGATGAGAGTAGCAAGCCCAAGACTAATGAAAAGGGAGGCGCTGAAACTTATGTATCTAATATACTATGCATGGTTGAGAAAACTCCAAACCCCGCTGTAGGTGCACCACCCTTCGATAACACTTGATACACACTTTCTGCGCCTAGCTGAAAGGCGTTAAAGAAAAGCGCTTATGGGAGACAACCCATGTTTTTACTACAGTATTTTTGTTTTATATTTGTGTCTTGGAAGTTGTTTACTACTGTAGCAACCTCTCCTTATCTTAGTTTTGAGTTTTGTTGTGCCAAGTAAAGTCTTTAATAGAAAAGTAAGTACTAGATTTGGATTACCGCGTGAGTTCCAGATTTCTTTGCTTGTCACGAATCTGGGTCTATCTCCCTGTAGGTAGCTCATAAAATTAAGCCAATTTACGAGCATGATCCTCAGATATGTACGCAACTTTCATTCAATTTGAGCATTTTCGTTTGAGCAAGTCTGGTGGCCTAATAAAATCCATCTTTACGGACTGTTCTGTTTTGACAGATTCTGTCTTTTATTTCGCATTGCCTCTTTTGCTATGTTGGATGAATTTCTTTGATCCACTAATGTCCAAGTAGCTTTATGCAATGTCCAGAAGTGTTAAGAATGATTGTGTCACCTCTGAACATGTGAATTTTTATTATGCACTAACCCTCTAATGAGTTGTTTCGAGTTTGGTGTGGAGGAAGTTTTCAAGGATCAAGAGAGGAGTATGATGCAATATGATCAAGGAGAGTGAAAGCTCTAAGCTTGGGGATGCCCCGGTGGTTCACCCCTGCATATATTAAGAAGACTCAAGCGTCTAAGCTTGGGGATGCCCAAGGCATCCCCTTCTTCATCGACAACATTATCAGGTTCCTCCCCGAAACTATATTTTTATTCCGTCACATCTTATGCACTTTGCTTGGAGCGTCGGTTTGTTTTTGTTTTTTGTTTTGTTTGAATAAAATGGATCATAGCATTCACTTTATGGGAGAGAGACACGCTCCGCTGTTGCATATGGACAAATATGTCCTTAGGCTCTACTCATAGTATTCATGGCGAAGTTTCTTCTTCGTTAAATTGTTATATGGTTGGAATTGGAAAATGATACATGTAGTAACTCTAAAATGTCTTGGATAATTTGATACTTGGCAATTGTTGTGCTCATGTTTAAGCTCTTGCATCATATACTTTGCACCCATTAATGAAGAAACACTTAGAGCTTGTTAATTTGGTTTGCATATTTGGTTTCTCTAGAGTCTAGATAACATCTAGTATTGAGTTTTGAACAACAAGGAAGACGGTATGGAGTCTTATAATGTTTACCATATGTCTTTTATGTGAGTTTTGCTGTACCGTTCATCCTTGTGTTGTTTCAAATAACCTTGCTAGCCTAAACCTTGTATCGAGAGGGAATACTTCTCATGCATCCAAAATCCTTGAGCCAACCACTATGCCATTCGTGTCCACCATACCTACCTACTACATGGTATTTATCCGCCATTCCAAAGTAAATTGCTTGAGTGCTACCTTTAAAATTCCATCATTCACCTTTGCAATATATAGCTCATGGGACAAATAGCTTAAAAACTATTGTAGTATTGAATATGTACTTATGCACTTTATCTCTTATTAAGTTGCTTGTCGAGCGATAACCATGTTTCTGGGGACGCCATCAACTATTCTTTGTTGGATATCATGTGAGTTGCTATGCATGTCCGTCTTGTCTGAAGTAAGAGAGATCTACCACCTTCATGGTTGGAGCATGCATATTGTTAGAGAAGAACTTTGGGCCGCTAACTAAAGCCATGATTCATGGTGGAAGTTTCAGTTTGGACACATATCCTCAATCTCATATGAGAATAATAATTGTTGCCACATTCTTATGCATTAAAGAGGAGTCCATTATCTGTTGTCCATGTTGTCCCGGTATGGATGTCTAAGTTGAGAATAATCAAAAGCGAGAAATCCAAAATGCGAGCTTTCTCCTTAGACCTTTGTACAGGCGGCATGGAGGTACCCCATTGTGACACTTGGTTAAAACATGTGCATTGCAAAGATCCGGTAGTCCAAGTTAATTAGGACAAGGTGCGGGCACTATTAGTATACTATGCATGAGACTTGCAACTTGTAAGATATAATGTACATAACTCATATGCTTTATTACTACCGTTGACAAAATTGTTTCATGTTTTCAAAATAAAAGCTCTAGCACAAATATAGCAATCGATGCTTTCCTCTTTGAAGGACCATTCTCTTTACTTTTATGTTGAGTCAGTTCACCTATCTCTCTCCACCTCAAGAAGCAAACACTTGTGTGAACTCGTGCATTGATTCTTACATATTTGCATATTGTACTTGTTATATTACTCTATGTTGACAATTATCAATGAGATATACATGTTACAAGTTGAAAGCAACCGCTGAAACTTAATCTTCCTTTGTGTTGCTTCAATACCTTTACTTTGATTTATTGCTTTATGAGTTAACTCTTATGCAAGACTTATTAATACTTGTCTTGAAGTACTATTCATGAAAAGTCTTTGCTATATGATTCACTTGTTTACTCATGTCATTACCATTGTTTTGATCGCTGCATCCACTACATATGTTTACAAATAGTATGATCAAGGTTATGATGGCATATCACTTCAGAAATTATCTTTGTTATCGTTTTACTCGCTCGGGACGAGCAGAACTAAGCTTGGGGATGCTTGATACGTCTCCGACGTATCGATAATTTCTTATGTTCTATGCCATATTATTGATGATACCTACATGTTTTATGCACACTTTATGTCATATTCGTGCATTTTCCGGAACTAACCTATTAACAAGATGCCGAAGTGCCGGTTCCTGTTTTCTGCTGTTTTTGGTTTCAGAAATCCTAGTAACGAAATATTCTCGGAATTGGACGAAACGAAAACCCAGTGGGCCTATTTTTCCACGGAGCTTCCAGAAGACCGTAGAACACACGAAGTGGGGCCACGAGGTGGCGACACCACGTGGCGGCGCGGCCCGGGGGGCCCGCGCCGCCCTATGGTGTGGCCCCCTCGTCGGCCCCCGACTCTGCCCTTCCGCCTACTTAAAGCCTCCGTCGCGAAACCCCCGAGGCGAAAAACCACGATACGGAAAACCTTGCCGAGACGCCGCCGCCGCCGATCCCATCTCGGGGATTCCGGAGATCTCCTCCGGCACCCTGCCGGAGAGGGGATTCATCTCCCGGAGGACTCTACACCGCCATGGTCGCCTCCGGAGTGATGAGTGAGTAGTTCACCCCTGGACTATGGGTCCATAGCAGTAGCTAGATGGTTGTCTTCTCCTCATTGTGCTTCATTGTTGGATCTTGTGAGCTGCCTAACATGATCAAGATCATCTATCTCGTAATACTCTATGTTGTGTTTGTCGGGATCCGATGGATAGAGAATACCATGTCATGTTAATTATCAAGTTATTACATATGTGTTGTTTATGATCTTGCATGCTCTCCGTTTCTAGTAGAGGCTCTGCCAAGTTTTTACTTTTAACTCCAAGAGGGAGTATTTATGCTCGATAGTGGGTTCATGCCTGCATTGACACCTGGGGGAGTGACAGAAACCCCTAAGGTTGTGTTGTGCTTGTTGCCACTAGGGATAAAACATTGGCGCTATGTCCGAGGATGTAGTTGTTGATTACATTACGCACCATACTTAATGCAATTGTCTCGTTGCTTTGCAACTTAATACTGGAAGGGGTTCGGATGATAACCTCGAAGGTGGACTTTTTAGGCATAGATGCAGTTGGATGGCGGTCTATGTACTTTGTCGTAATGCCCAATTAAATCTCACTATACTTATCATGTCATGTATGTGCATTGTTATGCCCTCTCTATTTGTCAATTGCCCGACTGTAATTTGTTCACCCAACATGCTTTTATCTTATGGGAGAGACACCTCTAGTGAACTGTGGACCCCGGTCCATTCTTTTAATACTGAAATACAAATCTGCTGCAATACTTGTTTTACTATTTTCTCTGCAAACAATCATCTTCCACACAATACGGTTAATCCTTTGTTACAGCAAGCCGGTGAGATTGACAACCTCACTGTTTCGTTGGGGCAAAGTACTTTGGTTGTGTTGTGCAGGTTCCACGTTGGCGCCGGAATCTTTGGTGTTGCGCCGCACTACATCCCGCCGCCATCAACCTTCAACGTGCTTCTTGGCTCCTCCTGGTTCGATAAACCTTGGTTTCTTTCTGAGGGAAAACTTGCTGCTGTGCGCATCATACCTTCCTCTTGGGGTTGCCCAACGAACGTGTGAAATACACGCCATCAACCTTTCACTTACACATCCTAGTATGAGCACCTCTCCCCATGAGCTTGGCCTCCCAGTGAAAACCAACTGTTAACCTGGGAACTGCACAGGGTTTGACCGTACAATTTCACCTCAATTCACATCCTTTCTCAACAACAGAGGCAGCCTCAGCATAACCCCTATGATGTGTGTTCAGAGGGAACTCATACTAAAATCTATAAACTTCCAGTTAAGCCCTACCCATAATCAGGTATTGTGGGGGTACTCAAGAATTGGAAAGGTATCGCATTCAAACCAATATCAGGTTTTTATCAAAAATCACCATCTTCTCTTGTTCACAAACAACTTCAAAATTCTTCCATGGAATGCTTCATCATTCCAAGGTTTCAAATTCAACAATTCACATGTTCCCATCTAAAGTAGTCAAGTTTTAGTATTTTAGCACTAGCACTAATCATGAGGGGTGCTACTTTGCTTTGCTATCTTTACTCCTCTAGTAATCTTGTTCTCTATACCAATTTTAGTTCATCCTTGGAAAACACAACAAGTATAACTTGTATGGTGTACACATAAGATAGGCTTGTATAAAGAAAGGTAAGAATCATGGTGCCTTGCTCAAGGAGAGCTTTGCACTTTGCAAGAGTATTATCTTGCCTTGGTAGTTCTCTAAGTTTTCTCCTTCTTCTTCTGGGTAGAATTCTCCTTCCTCTTGATAGTCTCCGGTGCTAGCGTCTAAATTTGAATACGAGGTATAATCACTCAGCAAGCTCAAAAGCTATACTAAACACATCATTACTTCACACAACTATACTAAGCACCCACATAAAATAAGTAAGTGCATTGGTGGGGTGACTTGAGGAAAATATTTTCCTCTCATTCATATGTGACAAATAACTTCCATATAGTTCTTGAGGAATAACTTCCTCTCATTGAAATCTTCTTAAGATTTAATTTCTCAAATAATCATACATGAGTTCATATTGACCTAAGTCAACCATTCATCATCATTATTTGAGAAAATGATTTAAATGAGGTAGACCACCTCATACCATTTAAAATACTCTACAAATGATTTAAATCTCCAAATGTTCATATAGGAGAGTTTGGACCAGGGGTGCAAACATCACATGAATTCATTTGAGACAAAGATTTAAATGAAGTAAAAATACTTCATATGATTTACATAATAGTTTTGGACAATATCACTTAACTAAACTAGCCATATTGTCCATTAATTAAACTAGGGCATGATCATGCAAAGTGACCACACTATTTTCTTGCAGAAACAATTAGTGGAAGTGAAATGTGAGCTATAGGAGTTGGAATTAACTTAATATCTATTTTGGTTGATTTTTAAGAATTAATTGAATGTGCAAAAGTCTCTGGCTTGATCTTTTTGTCACATTAATTCTACAACAGATCTCAAGGTGAGACCAGTGGCAAATTGTAGAACTTTTCCTTAGCTTTCTAACAATATAAAGTTTGTTAAATTTGGCCAAGCCAAACAGATTCTATTGATTTTCAAAGTTGGAACCAGTATTGAAATTAAATGGATTTGGATAATTCGAATTTGAATTACCGGGCTACGCGGGAAAGCTAACTGGGCCCAAACGTTTAAAAACGGCCCAAGGCCAGCCCACCACGCATCTGTGCACGCGCGGGCCGCCTGACAATGGGCTCCACCTGTCAGCGACTCTTAAAAGCCGAATCGGTATGGACTAACGTGGGGCGTTGGATTAGAACACGATCTAACGGCTCTGGTGCGTCGTCGTCGACGGCGAGAGAGAGCTCGCCGGCGGCGCGGTAGGGGGTCGGAGGGCTTACGGTGGCTCCAGCCTAGGGTTGGCAGTATGCTCGACGAGGTTGTAGACGACGGCGAGGCTCCTGGTAGCAGTGGCGTCGTCAGGGGCGGCCTCCTTCTCCGGCGATTGCTGCAGGGCTTCCGCGGCGGTGAGGCGTCGATTGGGCGGCGGCAGTGGCTAATCGAGCATGGCGAGGTGCTGGGGAGGTCGAGGAAGAAGAGGGGAGGGTGGTGGTGTGAAGAGATGGTCGAGGCGAGGCCTCCTTTTATAGGCGCGATGGTGGCCGGGGTGCTGCGGCGAAGTCGACAAGGGCGCGGCTTCTCCGGGGGTCTAGGGAGCTAGGCGGCAACGCGATCGTGTTCACGACGTCACCGCGGTCCTTGGAGCATCAACGGCGTGGTTAATGGCGGCGTACGGTGGTTGGGCGGGCGAGTGTACTGTCGCGGCCGTGGCGGGCGCGTTCGTCCTCTCCGGCGGCCGTGGTCGCCAAGGCATGGCGTCAGCGTGTCCGGCGAGCTCCGCGTGGCGAGAAGGGTACCACGGCGCGCGGGCTTGGTCGGGGTACGGCGGTGTACGGCGAACGCCGCGTGGCTGTGCCGCGCGTGTCCGTGCACGACGATGTCACCATGCCGCTCGCGGCGCGCCAGGGACGTCGTGGGCGCGCGTCGTCCGGGCGTGTCGGCGTCCTCGCGACCCAGGGCTTGTACCGGCGATCTTCCGGGATCCTTGGCGAGCTCCTCGGACATGGTGGTGAGGCCGATCGTGGAGGGAAAGAGAGGGGGAGGTGTCGAGGTGCGACGTGGCCGGCATGGCCATGTCCACGCCATGGATGCCCTCTCCTGGTGGTTTCTTGGCATGGGCTTGGTGTAGGGGTGTCCTCTGGTCATGGCTAGGGCAAGTAGTAGTCAAGGAGTGGTCTGGTTTGGTCAATTTCGAAATTGTGGTGATCTTGTTCTTGATAAAAAGTCTCTACTTTGCTGGCCCATACCTCTTGATCCATAATGAATTTGGTATGGTGCCCTTGACAAGAGTTGTTCTCCTTGTTGTGTACTTGGATGACATGCCAAGAGTTGGATTTGTTTAGTTTAGAAATTTTGAAATAGAGAGGCTCAAAGTAGGGACCAGACTATAAAAGTCAGAAATGACCAATATCATATGTGATCATGTTTTCAAATTTAAAAATGGTTTGAAAGGTAACTCTTTGATTCCCAAAGTTGTAATTACTCTTTAATAACATAACACAACTATTGGTGAAGATCAAATGGGTCTAGGATCACTTTTACAAAAATGGTATAAACCATATGTTAGGGTTTTTTAGGGTT
This sequence comes from Lolium rigidum, assembly GCF_022539505.1. Lineage (NCBI taxonomy): Eukaryota > Viridiplantae > Streptophyta > Magnoliopsida > Poales > Poaceae > Lolium > Lolium rigidum. Next base: position 273,048,883 of record NC_061513.1, on the reverse strand, counting down.
TTTCTAATATTTGATTTCTTTCTCTTTTTGATGGATTTGGTTTATGAGGATCACTTGATCACTCTAGGGTTTTGGAGTTCATCACATACACAAAGTAACAATCATCATGGCATACCACTCAAAATGCACAAGTCCTATGCAGGGTACTATATGCAAAGTAAAAGTTTTTGTTGGTTCTGAATTTTGGATACTTGGAAATGTTCTTCTTCCTTTATTTGAAATTTGGGATGTTACACTTCCGTTGCTCAAATCAGAAAACTCAAAATTAATGAAAGTTGCGTACATATCTGAGGAACACGCATGAAAATTGGCAGAATTTTTTGGGTTTCCTACAGAGAGACCTACTCAAATTCGTGACGACTAAAAATATGTTTCGCGCAGAAATCCAAATCTAGTATCAACCTTCTATTAGAGACTTTACTTGGCACAACATTGCAATAAAATAAAGATAAGGAGAGGTTGCTACAGTAGTAACAACTTCCAAGACACAACAAAACAGTAGCAAAATAAAAACTTGGGTTATCTCCCAAGAAGTGCTTTCTTTATAGCCGTTAAGATGGGCTCAGCAATTTTAATGATGCTCACATGGAAGATAGAAAATGAAGCAAAAGGGAGCATCAAGAAGCAAATTCAAAACACATTTAAGTCTAACCCACTTCCTATGCATAGGAATCTTGTACACAAATAAATTCACGAAGAACAAAGTGACAAGCATAGGAACATAAAACAAGAGTAACTTCAAAAGTTTCAGCATATAGAGAGGTGTTTTAGTACCATGCAAATTTCTACAACCATATTTTCCTCTCTCATAATAATTTTCAGTAGCTTCATGAATAAACTCAATAACATAACTATCACATACAGCATGCTTTTCATGATCCACAAACACATAATTTTTATCAAGCTCAAAAATAATGGGATTAAAACTTTCAAACCCATTTTTATCAATAATATAACAAGATGATTGATCATTCTCAAGAGATATGGGACTCCTAGATAAAGTTAAGACCTCTCCAATCCCATTTTCATTAGTAGTACAATTAATATTATCAAGTAACATAGGACTGATGGCGTGTAAGACACACGTCCGTTGGGAACCCCAAGAGGAAGGTGTGATGCGCACAACAGCAAGTTTTCCCTCAGTAAGAAACCAAGGTTATCGAACCAGTAGGAGTCAAGGAAGCACGTGAAGGTTGTTGGTGACGGAGTGTAGTGCGGCGCAACACCAGGGATTCCGGCGCCAACGTGGAACCTGCACAACACAATCAAAGTACTTTGCCCCAACGTAACAGTTGAGGTTGTCAATCTCACCGGCTTGCTGTAAACAAAGGATTAGATGTATAGTGTGGATGATGATGTTTGTTTGCGAAGAACAGTAACGAACAATTGCAGTAGATTGTATTTCAGATGTAATGAATTGGACCGGGGTCCACAGTTCACTAGTGGTGTCTCTCCCATAAGATAAACAGATGTTGGGTGAACAAATTACAGTTGGGCAATTGACAAATAAAGAAGGCATAACAATGCACATACATATATCATGATGAGTACTATGAGATTTAATCGGGGCATTACGACAAAGTACATAGACCGCTATCCAGACATGCATCTATGCCTAAAAAGTCCACCTTCAGGTTATCATCCGAACCCCTTCCAGTATTAAGTTGCAAACAACGAGACAATTGCATTAAGTATGGTGCGTAATGTAATCAACACAAATATCCTTAGACAAAGCATTGATGTTTTATCCCTAGTGGCAACAAGCACATCCACAACCTTAGAACCTTCGTCACCGTCCCAGATTTAATGGAGGCATGAACCCACTATCGAGCATAAATACTCCCTCTTGGAGTCACAAGTATCAACTTGGCCAGAGCCTCTACTAGCAACGGAGAGCATGCAAGAACATAAACAACATATATGATAGATTGATAATCAACTTGACATAGTATTCAATATTCATCGGATCCCAACAAACACAACATGTAGCATTACAGATAGATGATCTTGATCATGATAGGCAGCTCACAAGATCTAACATGATAGCACAATGAGGAGAAGACAACCATCTAGCTACTGCTATGGACCCATAGTCCAGGGATAAACTACTCACACATCACTCCGGAGGCGACCATGGCGGTGTAGAGTCCTCCGGGAGATGATTCCCCTCTCCGGCAGGGTGCCGGAGGCGATCTCCTGAATCCCCCGAGATGGGATTGGCGGCGGCGGCGTCTCTGGAAGGTTTTCCATATCGTGGCTCTCGGTACTGGGGGTTTCGCGACGAAGGCTTTAAGTAGGCGGAAGGGCGGAGTCGGGAGAGTCACGAGGGACCCACACAACAGGGCCGCGCGGCCAGGGCCTGGGCCGCGCCGCCCTAGTGTGGCGTCGCCTCGTGGCCCCACTTCGTATCTCCCTCGGTCTTCTGGAAGCTTCGTGGAAAAATAAGACCCTGGGCGTTGATTTCGTCCAATTCCGAGAATATTTTCTTACTAGGATTTCTGAAACCAAAAACAGCAGAAAACAGCAACTGGCTCTTCGGCATCTCGTCAATAGGTTAGTGCCGGAAAATGCATAATAATGACATATAATGTGTATAAAACATGTGAGTATCATCATAAAAGTAGCATGGAACATAAGAAATGATAGATACGTTTGAGACGTATCAAGCATCCCCAAGCTTAGTTCCTACTCGCCCTCGAGTAGGTAAACGATAACAAAGATAATTTCTGAAGTGACATGCTATCATAATCTTGATCATACTATTGTAAAGCATATGAGATGAATGCAGTGATTCGAAGCAATGGCAAAGATAATGAGTAAACAAATGAATCATATAGCAAAGACTTTTCAAGAATAATACTTTCAAGACAAGCATCAATAAGACTTGCATAAGAGTTACTCATAAAGCAATCACTACAAGGATTCGGATCTATTGCAACAAAATCGTTTGTTGCAATACATACCGAATTGCGGCAATATGTACGTATTGCCACAAAATGATATTCGTTGGCATCCGTTGCAACTGGGCACATGGTAATAGGTTATTGCCACAAAAATACAATTGTAGCAATAAAGTGTGCTATCGCAACAACTATATGGAAAGTTGCCACATTTTTTCCCGTGGCATCACTCACTTGATGCCACAATTTGGTTTGTGGAGATAGCTTAATGCAACATGTAACGAATCATGTCAACTGATAGCTCGTGGCGATAAACAACTGTGGCAATAACCTATGCCAACAACACTCATTTCGTGGCGCATATTCTTCCGTGGCAGTAGTCAACCGTGGCAAGAAAATATGGCAACAATCTTTGTTTTGTGGCATTAGTCATTTTGCCACGAACCACTACAATTGTGGCAAGATAATTCGATTTTTTTCTTGGCGAGAGAACCATACCACAATACACACAAATGATAGAATACAATACGAATGTAGTAACAAATAATTCTATATTTATTACTGGAATACCATCTGATACATGTACATTGTTTGAACAATAGATAATTTACAATCTTGCATCAAAATAAATATATTCTACCTAACCCTATATAGATTCCTTGCAATGTTTTGCCTAACATGTCCAGAGCTGATATCCAAATATAGAAGTCTTGCTAATCCCTGCAAAAAAATGATTATCGCTATCCAAAGTCAGTGATACATCCGAATATGTTTATTGACCTTGTTGGAAGAAAATAATAGTCCTTCCATTTCTTGCTATAAGGTGTATAGTTTTATGTGAAAAAATCAAACTATAAGGTGTACAGCGATTTGACCATTAGTCTAGAGAAGTTTATCCCCTAGAACCCCTCCCGCACGCAAATCCCTCGCCGCACGCAAAATCCCGGAGGTTGAGGATCCGAGCGATTGTTTAGCACTCAGGCAATCTGCCTCAGGTCAACCAACAAAAAATGAGGGAAATAGCAGCAGGCTGCACGTACATACACCATAGAAATTCAGATGTTAAAAAACATGAGTACATAACTATCGACTTGGATGTATTCATCACATAAAAAACAGAAACCATGACATCACCGTCGCAGCTACTCCATGGAATACGTGATGAACTACTGCATGAGTACAAATGATGAATGGCACATGAACTTATGTTACCTTGAGTTGGAGGTAGTGCAGGCCATCTTCTCATAGGATTAGGGCCACTCCTTGAACGTGACAGTCCATGACGGCAACGACCGCGTGGCCAATCTCTGCTGCCGCGTGATAGGTCGCCGTTTTCACCCGGCCGCGATTACTCGGTCCACGATTGAATGCACCCGGTGCGCAAGCTCTGGACTACGGACCCCGTAGTTACCAAATGTGGTGATGCTCGGAGCTCTCACGCCACCTGCCAGGCCTACACGATGCTGATCGGAACTCTCCGGCGTCTCGATCTTCATCTACCATGCCACAAGGTAGAGAATCGAATCATATATGGATTGAGAAAACGAATGCGAAAACTAACGAATCAACATTGATAAACCTTGTTCGGATACTATCCACTCGTACTCGTACTTCAACTTGCGAGCATCCTCCTCCCCCTCGTCGCCAATGGCATCGCAGTTGATCCACCCTGAGCGGCGACCAACCATGGGAGATCGTGATCAGAAAGAGAGATGAGTAATCGGAAGAGACAGGCCAAGAGCGGTGGACAGAGTTTTGGAACGGGATACTATTGAGATGGCGAGAGGAAGGGGATGAATTTATAGCTCCATCATCGGTAATATGAAAGCGAAAATTTTCAGTCATTGCCGCCAATGTGATTCACTCCTTCCTAGAAAATTGTCGATGAGAGGGAGATCTTCTGCGCTTTTGAAATTGGCCCAAGGTTTCGCCTAGATGCCGCCTGGGAGAGACAAAGATGATGCGCGGGACATTGGCACTAGGAAACCTTTCTCGCCGAAGGGAAGGAATATCTGGGGAGATTAAGTCATAGAGAGATTTCTGGGATATGCTACGTACTACTATTTGGCAGGTACTCGTGTAAGGAAGCAGTAATAATGTCCAAGATTTCATCTCTCCGGCGTGAATCAATCTAATCTTTAGCTATTATTATTAGCGTCAGCACCATACTCAAGCGGCAGAAGAAAATTCAGCGACCCACCACCTACACAATCCATTCACATAGTGGGAAAAAACAGCATCTCCAGTCTCCATGCATTCCGCCCACGATCACGGATCACTCACGTTGATCACACCAGGGGTACAATACAAATGTGCAGCAGCAACCAAATTATCCCTCTCAACTTGTGCGTTAATATTCTTGCAAGAAAACTGTACACGTACACCTTATATATATAAAGGAAAGAAAACTGTTCACCCTATATATAAAGGAAACGAAGAGAGTAAATTTGTTACTCCTAAATATTATACTTAGTGACCGGAAGGAAATCGCACAGAAATATAATGTGGATTGCAATTGATTGTGTGTCAATACAAGGTTTGGCATGTGGTGGAACATTCTTATTTCTTCTCCGCATGTGGCGGAACTCTCTCAACGCCACGTGCAGGAAGTGTTGCAATATATGCCCACATATTACCGCAGATATTTATTTTGTTGCAATACCTAGTCTATATTGCAACAAAATTACTAGGTCATGCAACACGACGAAGTTGTCGCAATATGTCTACCATATTGCAATGCCAATGTAGTTTGTGGCAATACCTTGTTTCTATTGCAACAAATAAGGGCACTTAGTGCGACAAAACTAAATTGTGGCAACTTGTAGATCCTATTACCGCGAACGGCAATTTTGTGGTAATATTGCATTTTATTTCAACAAAAGATAGTCGTAGCAATAAATTTTGTTGCAATAGACTGAAATCCCTGTAGTGAGGATTACTCATTTTAGCAATAGTAAAAATAAACAAAGCAAAACCGAATTAAATAAAGTAAAACAAGTAACTAATTTTTTGTTTTTGATATAAAGAAAGCAAACAAGACAGAAAAAATAAAATAAAGTAAAGCAAGACAATAAACAAAGTAAAGAGATTGGATGTGAGAGACTCCCCTTGCAGCGTATCTTGATCTCCCCGTGCACGGCGCCGTGAAAACAGTCTTGATGGCGCGTGATGCACACGTCCGTTGGGAACCCCAACAGGAAGGTGTGATGCGCACGAGCAGTAAGTTTTCCCTCGAAAGAAACCAAGGTTATCGAACCAGTAGGGAGATGAAGGCCACGTGAAGGTTGTTGGTGGAGGAGTGTAGTGCGGCGCAACACTAGGGATTCCGGCGCCAACGTGGAACCTGCACAACACAATCACAATACTTTGCCCCAACTTAACAGTGAGGTTGTCAATCTCACCGGCTTGCTGTAAATAGAGGATTAAACGTATGGTGTGGAGAATGATGTTTGTTTGCGAAGAACAATAGAGAACAGAGATTGCAGTAGATTGTATTTCAGATGTAAAAGAATGGACCGGGGTCCACAGTTCACTAGTGGTGTCTCTCCAATAAGATAAATAGCATGTTGGGTGAACAAATTACAGTTGGACAATTGACAAATAGAGAGGGCATAACAATGCACATACATATCATGATGACTACTATGAGATTTACTTAGGGCATTACGACAAAGAACATAGACCGCTATCCAGCATGCATCTATGCCTAAAAAGTCCACCTTCGGGTTAGCATCCGCACCCTTCCAGTATTAAGTTGCAAACAACAGACAATTGCATTAAGTACTGTGCGTAATGTAATCAACACAAATATCCTTAGACAAAGCATCGATGTTTTATCCCTAGTGGCAACAAGACATCCACAACCTTAGAACTTTCTGTCACTTGTCCCAGATTCAATGGAGGCATGAACCCACTATCGAGCATAAATACTCCCTCTTGGAGTTACAAGTATCAACTTGGCCAGAGCCTCTACTAGCAACGGAGAGCATGCAAGAACATAAACAACACATATATGATAGATCAATTAATCAACTTGACATAGTATTCCATATTCATCGGATCCCAACAAACACAACATGTAGCATTACAAATAGATGATCTTGATCATGATAGGCAGCTCACAAGATCTAAACATGATAGCACAAGAGGAGAATACAACCAACTAGCTACTGCTATGGACCCATAGTCCAAGGATGAACTACTCACGCATCAATCCGGAGGCGGGCATGATGATGTAGAGTCCTCCGGTGATGATTCCCCTCTCCGGCAGGTGCCGGAGGCGATCTCCTGAATCCCCGAGATGGGATTGGCGGCGGCGGCGTCTCGGAACTTTTCTCGTATCGTGGCTCTCGGTGATAGGGTTTTCGCGGCGGAGAGAATATATAGGCGAAGGGGCGGAGTCGGGGACGCTCGAGGGCCCACCCCATAGGGCGCCGCGCCCAAGGGTGGGGCCGCGCCCCCTAGGGTGTGGCCGCCTCGTCGCCCCTCTTCGTCTCCTCTTCGGACTTACGGAAGGCTCCGTGCAAAATAAGACCGTGGGCTTTTGTTTCGTCCAATTCCGAGAATACCTGTGTAGGATTTCTGAAACAAAAACAGCAGAAAACAGAACCGGCGCTTCGGCATCTTGTTAATAGGTTAGTGCCTGAAAAATGCATAAAAATGATGTAAAGTGTATATAAAACATGTGAGTATTGTCATATAACTAGCATGGAACATAAGAAATTATAGATACGTTTGAGACGTATCACCCGGCGCGCTCCACCAGCGGCGGCGTTGTTGCGTGCAGGAGGAGGGGGAGGACCGTCGTACGTAGCGAGTGCTCGTTCATATCTTGGTCGGAATAACTCGTTCTAGGCGACGTAGTTGTCCGGGAAGAAGCGCTCCTCCGCGCGCTGCTCGTCACTGAGGGTGATGAGCACGACGTATAGCGCGTCACCTCACACCGGAGGAGGCGGGATCGGGACGCCCCCCGCGCTCAGGCGCAATCCTCCGGGCGCGCGGAAGTCCGACGGCGCCGGTTAGCCCGCCATGTGCAGTAGTCGAGCCTCCCATTGGTGCAGCGACTGTCGGCCGAAGCCGTTGTTCGCCGCGTCCTCACCGTAGCCCGCCATTGCTCGCTCGAGGAGATTGGGGAGAGAAGTTTGGGCTGGGAGAGTAGGGAGACGGCGGTGGTGAATGCGGCCAGATGCGGCGGTTCCACGATAAATAGAGGGAACCGCGCGTGAATTTGAGGCGACGACATTAAACGCCGCGTGGAACCGACGCGTCCGGCGAAGACTGACCGACGACAGGCTTTTACAGCGCGCGGAAGACGATGCGATAAGGACAACGATCGGCCTTTCTCGCCGACAAGTCGGGGCCACCAGGCGCGCGGGAACTTTCCTTGATGTTTCTCGCGTTTTTATTTCCTCCAGATTCCCCGAGCGCGCCCCGGAGAGGGGGGGGGATGACTTGGGCTCGCCGGATGGATGAAAGCCCAAATCCAGGCAAAAACGAGAATCCGGGGGCGCGACTGGACCTTTTTGTCCGTCCGAGTGAAAAAAAGGGATCCTAGGAGCCTTCCAGAAGACATGGCTGGAGATGCTATAAGTTGCAATACAGGTGCACCTCCCCGGCCAGCACTAATCAAGCTAAATCGAAAGGTTAGGAATTTGCTTCTGTTGAAACCGGAATAAATGCATCTATCTCAAAGTTTAAGGCTTATATTATTTTTCGAAAGTTAAACTATGTTAAATTTGACTAACTTCTTCCAAAAATCATTAACATGTAAAATATGAAATCAGTATTATTAGATAGATAATGAAATATATTTTTGTATGGTATCTATAAAGTATTTTATTTGTTGACAGATTTCTTGTAAAAGTTTGGTCAAATTTTACTTGGTTTGATTTTTTTTTAAAAAAAATATAAGCCTAGTCTATCTATCTATCTTCTATTTCTATCTATTATATACTAAAAGCAGTATAATACTAAAAGCGATATAAGGATATTTTTCGAGACAACGGGTTAATCCAAATATGCTTAAAATATATTAACCGATGATTTTAATCTTAACGTGTGAGATTAAAAGATAAGGAGCGTTACGTACAAGAATCTATATGTACAGAGTATTGAGAAAGGGCATGTATCAATGTGTTACCTCCTTTTTATTGTTACACATCTCCATAAAAGATCGTACAAGGGAAAACAAAAAGTACATTTGGAAAAAAGAAGGATACATGTTGTGTTTCACAAAAGAAAAAGAGTCACATAGATAGGTTCCATACATAACAAATTGAACTCGACAGGATGGCTTCAAAGAGACTAAAAATTGGCTTGTTGCCTATCTAGCGATCATCATGTGGAAACATGGACTTAGAGTATCTCTATCCGCTAAAAAAGTGTAGCAACCGTTAATATAACTTCTCTATTTCTATTTATTATATGCTAATAAAAACAATGTAAGGGTGTTTTTCAGGCACAAGGTTAATTCACAAATGCTTAAAATATATTAACCAATGATCTTAATCTTATGTGTGAGATTAAAATTAAAGAAGTGTTATCTGTGTTTGAGCGCGGAGGACTAGCCCAAATCCATCCAATCACAAGATATTGCTATCAATTATTCGGGCGTGGAGGACCTAAACCCAAATGCATGATAAATTTTTTAAATTTAAAAAGTATATAAAAAATAATAGTAATGATAATAAAATTCTTAATCTTAATTCTAATCATAATTGTGAGTATCTCTAACATGCATGCAACCCAAAGGAATCGAGAGATTCTGCATGAAGACGAGAAGAAACCAATCAAGCAAAAGAGAAGACCACAAGTTTGAAGACACAATAGTGGTGGTCTACAAAGGCTACATCAATAATATGAAATCTACAAAGGCTAAGAGTAGGATTGGTGACACATATGACAGCCATACAATGTGCTCTTGCGAATTCTTGAAGAGTGAAGAATCTACAAAGGCTGCCACGAATGCATGGCACCTGTCTCTCAACATGTCAATAATTTGTGTAAATAATGTGGCATGTAATGTCATGCACAGAAGCACCATGTGTGTCCATGAAGAAGCAGCAAGAAGAGCCACGATGGCAGTACAGAAGGCTCTCTCCTATAAAAGGGAGCCATGCCTCACAAGAAGGACACCAAGGAATCTGCAAGCAGAAGCATACCACCAGCCATAAGAGCAAAGAGTTAGAGATTGCAAGGCTCCCTGCTCAGTAGTAGTAGTGCAACCACCATCCTTGTAATAAATCCATTAGTTTGAAGGCGCTTGCATTAAGAAGGTGCTAAGGTGATTTTCCGTTCTTGTGTAAACCCGTCGGGGGTTTCCGAAAGAGAAACCTCGTATGTAAATTATATTATGGAAATGAAGTATTTGTGTGTTTTCCTTGATCTTTTTATCATGTTTATATAGGAATGATTTTTATGCAAGGATACTATAGGAGAAACCTCTGCGTCTAGTTCTCTGTTAAGCTTTGCATGTGGCATTAGAATAAGAACCGAAGCCGTAGAGAAGTGTTCCCTACGGGTGGAACTGCCTGCGAAGACGATAAAAAATAAGCCCATAGAGTGTTTAACTAAAAACATTTAGGGAAAGAAGCTTAGATATTTTTGAAGCAATATAGTGATAAGTACGGTGAGTACCGAGTAGGACTAATACACCACTGCGTACATCGTCGGACATACTGTTGGCCTCGCCAGCCTCCAAGATCTTGCAAAAAATCTGCAAAAGCAATCTTAGTATTCAAGAATACTTTTTAGCTTAATTTATTTCGAAATTTTTAATAAAATATTTAATATTAATATCTAAGTATATTACGTATATTGTGTGTGAATATTTCCCGAATTTTTTTGTTGCGAAAATTTGTCTGATAATTAGATTAAAAACTACAGATAATCAGACAAATTTTCACAATAAAAAAGTTCGAGAAATATTCACACACAAATTTACGTAATATACTTAGCTATTAAGATTAAATATTTTATTAAAATTTTGAAATAAATTAAGCTAAAAAGTATTCTTGAATACTAATTTTTTTTTGCAGATTTTTTGCAGGATCTTGGAGGCTGGCGATGCCAATAGTACGTCTGACGGTGTGCGCAGTGGTATATTAGTACTACTCAGTACTCACCATACTTATCACTTTATTACTTCAAAAGTAGCTAAGCTTCTTTCCCTAGACGGTTTTAGTCAAATTTATATGGGTTGATTTTTATTGTCTTACCAGCGCAGTCCACCTGAAAGAAACACTTTTCTATGACTTCGGTTCTCGTTCTAACGCCACATGCAAAAATTAACATAGAACTACATATAGAGGCTTCTCCTACAGGATCCCTAGCATAAAAACCTATCCCATATAAACATGATAAAAAGATCAAAGGAAACACATAGCTACTTTATTTCCACAATATAATTTACATACGGATTTCCCTTTCGGGAACCCCCACGGGCTTACACAAGAACGGGAAATTACCTTACTACCACCTTCTTAATACAAGCGCTTTCAAACTAATAGCTTTATTACAAGGATGGTGGTTACACTACTACTACTGAGCGGTGAGCCTTGCTATCTCTAACTATCTGCTCTTATGGCTGGTGGTATGCTTCTGCTTGCAGATTACTTTGTGTCCTTCTTATGCAGCAAAGCTCCCCTTTTATGGAAGGAGAGGGCCTTCCTGTACTCTTACCGTAGCTCTTCTTGTTGCTTCTTCATGGACACATGTGGTTCTTTTGTTTATGACATTACGTACCACAGTATTTATAAATTATTGATATGCTAAGAGACAAGTGTCATGCATTCATGGCAGCCTTTGTAGATTCTTCACTCTTCAAAAAATCACTAGAGCACATTGTATGGCTTCCATATGTGCCACCAAACCTATGCTCTTAGTCTTTGTAGACTTCATATTATTGATGTAGCTTTTGTAGACTACTACTATTGTGTCCTGGAACTTGTGGCCTTCTCTTTACTTGATTGGTTTCTTCTCGTCTTCATGTAGAATTTCTCGATACCTTTGGGTTGTATGCATGCATGCTGGAGATATTTACACAATTAGGATTAGGATTAATATTAAGAATTTTATTATCATTACTATAATTCTTTTTATATATAATTTTTTTGAATTTAAAAAATTTATCAAGCATTACGGGTATACGTCCTCCACGCCCAAATAATTGATAGCAGTATCAATTTAAATTGTGATTGGATGGATTTGGGATGGTATTGAGAAAGGGTATGTAGATACTATAATCAAATCAATAGCAAGACAAGTTCTACTAGAAGATGAGTTTTATTTGAAGATATCATAACCGGAAATGGATATAAAGTAGTCTTTGAACATATTAAAGGAAAGGATAACTGTTTATATGACATATTCTCTCGTTCATCACTTTTGCAGAAATGAAGAGGGGAATGAACTTCAATGAAATTGAAACATTCTCATTTGGAGATGAAAATAAACTTCGAATATTCCCTCCAAATTCATACAAATTCAAGCCGAAGGACTACATTGTCCTCGATGATATGCAAGAGTGCATATTGGACAATTTATGGTATCAATATAATAACAAATGAGATGATAAGGAATATTTTCTATCAATCCTAAATAACCTTGCTGAATATTTTAATATGATGAATGGGAAAATACCTTCACCAGAAAATATTGAAATACC
>NC_061513.1:272956598-273036219 GCF_022539505.1 Lolium rigidum | reverse complement strand
TTGCCCTCGAATTTTAGCTCTCCACAACAGAACCCATATCGTCGGGTTAGGCCCATGGGCGACGAAAAATACCCCTTAGCGGACGATTTTGAGACGTTGTCTATCAGAACTTTTCTTGTAGTGTTTTTCGTATCGTGTTTTAGGTCAGGGACCTTTTTATAGGCGAAGAGGCGGCGTCAGAAGGTCAACGAGGCGACGACACGCTAGGGGGCGCGGGCCACCCCCAGGCCGCGCCGGGGTCGTGTGTGGTGGGCCTCGTGGCCCCCCTCCGGCCTCTCTCGGGTGTTCCGGATGCTTCCGGGAAAAATAGGAACCCGGGCGTTGATTTCGTCCAATTCCGAGAATATTTCCTTACTAGGATTTCGAAACCAAAAACAGCTAGTAAAACAGGAACTGGCCCTTCGGCATCTCGTTAATAGGTTAGTTCCGGAAAACGCATAAATATGACATAAAGTATGCATAAAACATGTAGATATCATCAATAATGTGGCATGTAACATAAGAAATTATCGATACGTCGGAGACGTATCATCCTCCCCAAGCATAGTTCCTGCTCGTCCCGAGCAGGTAAACGATAACAAAGATAATTTCTGGAGTGACATGCCATCATAACCTTGATCATACTATTGTAAACATATGTAATGAATGCAGCGATCAAAACAATGGTAATGACATGAGTAAACAAATGAATCATAAAGCAAAGACTTTTCATGAATAGCACTTCAAGACAAGCATCAATAAGTCTTGCATAAGAGTTAACTCATAAAGCAATAAATCAAAGTAAAGGTATTGAAGCAACACAAAAGAAGATTAAGTTTCAGCGGTTGCTTTCAACTTATAACATGTATATCTCATGGATAGTTGTCAATGCAAAGTAATATAAGAAGTGCAATATGCAAGTATGTAGGAATCAATGCACAGTTCACACAAGTGTTTGCTTCTTGAGGTGGAGAGAGATAGGTGAACTGACTCAACATAAAAGTAAAAGAATGGTCCTTCAAAGAGGAAAGCATCGATTGCTATATTTGTGCTAGAGCTTTGGTTTTGAAAACATGAAACAATTTTGTCAACGGTAGTAATAAAGCATATGTATCATGTAAATTATATCTTACAAGTTGCAAGCATCATGCATAGTATACTAATAGTGCCCGCACCTTGTCCTAATTAGCTTGGACTACCGGATCATCGCAATACACATGTTTTAACCAAGTGTCACAAAGGGGTACCTCCATGCCGCCCGTACAAAGGTCTAAGGAGAAAGCTCGCATTTTGGATTTCTCGCTTTTGATTATTCTCAACTTAGACATCCATACCGGGACAACATGGACAACAGATAATGGACTCCTCTTTAATGCATAAGCATGTAGCAACAATTAGTGTTCTCATATGAGATTGAGGATATATGTCCAAAACTGAAACTTCCACCATGATTCATGGCTTTAGTTAGCGGCCCAATGTTCTTCTCTAACAATATGCATGCTCTAATCATTAAAGTGGTAGATCTCCCTTACTTCGTACAAGACGGACATGCATAGCAACTCACATGATATTCAACAAAGAGTAGTTGATGGCGTCCCCAGTGAACATGGTTATCGCACAACAAGCAACTTAATAAGAGATAAAGTGCATAAGTACATATTCAATACCACAATAGTTTTTAAGCTATTTGTCCCATGAGCTATATATTGCAAAGGCGAATGATGGAAATTTAAAGGTAGCACTCAAGCAATTTACTTTGGAATGGCGGAGAAATACCATGTAGTAGGTAGGTATGGTGGACACAAATGGCATAGTGGTTGGCTCAAGGATTTTGGATGTATGAGAAGTATTCCCTCTCGATACAAGGTTTAGGCTAGCAAGGTTATTTGAAACAAACACAAGGATGAACCGGTGCAGCAAAACTCACATAAAAGACATATTGAAAACATTATAAGACTCTACACCGTCTTCCTTGTTGTTCAAACCAATACTAGAAATTATCTAGACTTTAGAGAGACCAAATATGCAAACCAAATTTAGCAAGCTCTAGGTGTTTCTTCATTAGTAGGTGCAAAGTATATGATGCAAGAGCTTAAACATGAGCACAACAATTGCCAAGTATCAAATTATTCAAGACATTTTATCAATTACTACATGTAGCATTTCCCGTTTCCAACCATATAACAATTAACAAAGCAGTTTCAACCTCGCCATGAATATTAAAAGCTAAGAACACGAGTGTTCATACGAACTAGCGGAGCGTGTCTCTCTCCCACACAAGCATTTATTCAAACAAAAACAAAAATAAAAACAAACAGACGCTCCAAGTAAAGTACATAAGATGTGGCCGAATAAAAATATAGTTTCAGGGGAGGAACCTGATAATGTTGTCGATGAAGAAGGGGATGCCTTGGGCATCCCCAAGCTTAGACGCTTGAGTCTTCTTAGAATATGCAGGGATGAACCACCGGGGCATCCCCAAGCTTAGACCTTTCACTCTTCTTGATCGTAATATATCATCCTCCTCTCTTGACCCTTGAAAACTTCCTCCACACCAAACTCGAAACAACTCATTAAAGGGTTAGTGCACAATAAAAATTAACATGTTCAGAGGTGACACAATCATTCTTAACACTTCTGGACATTGCATAAAGCTACTGGACATTAATGGATCAAGGAAATTCATCCACCATAGCAAAAGAGGCAATGCGAAATAAAAGGCAGAATCTGTCAAAACAGAACAGTCCGTAAAGATGGATTTTATCGAGGCACCATACTTCCTCAAATGAAAATGCCCAAATTGAATGAAAGTTGCGTACATATCTGAGGATCACGCACGTAAATTGGCATATTTTTCTGAGCTACCTACAGAGAGGCAGGTCGAAATTCGTGACAGCAAAGAAATCTGTTTCTGCGCAGTAATCCAAATCTAGTATCAACCTTTCTATCAAAGACTTTACTTGGAACAACAATGCAATAAAATAAGATAAGGAGATGTTGCTACAGTAGTAACAACTTTCAAGACTCAAATACAAAATAAAAGTACTGTAGCAAAATAAACACATGGGTTATCTCCCAAGAAGTTCTTTCTTTATAGCCATTAAGATGGGCTCAAGCAGCTTTAATGATGCACTCGCAAGAAATAGTATTTGAAGCAAAAGAGAGCATCAAGAGGCAAATTCAAAACACATTTAAGTCTAACATGCTTCCTATGCATAGGAGTTTTGTAAATAAACAAGTTCATGAAGAGCAAAGTGACAAGCATAGGAAGATAAAACAAGTGTAGCTTCAAAAAAATTAGCACATAGAGAGGTGTTTTAGTAACATGAAAATTTCTACAACCATATTTTCCTCTCTCATAATAACTTTCAGTGGCATCATGAGCAAACTCAACAATATAAGTATCACATAAAGAATTCTTATCATGAGTCTCATGCATAAAATGATTACTACTCCCAACATAAGCATAATCAATTTTATTAGTTGTAGTGGGAGCAAATTCAACAAAGTAGCTATCATTATTATTCTCATCATCAAATATAGGAGGCATATTGTAATCATAATCAAATTTATCCTCCATAACAGGTGGCATCAAAAGACTACTATCATTATAATCATCATATATGGGAGGCAAAGTATCATCAAAGTAAATTTTCTCCTCAATGCTTGGGGGACTAAAAATATCATGCTCATCAAAGCCAGCTTCCCCAAGCTTAGAATTTTCCATATCATTAGCAACAATGGTGTTCAAAGCGTTCATACTAATATGTTCCATAGGTTTTTAAATTTTCGCATCAAACCATCCATGTCTTAAATCAGGAAATAGAATAAGAAGCTCATTGTTGTCCATTATGCCAAACTAGTGTAAACAAGAAACAAAAAGATGCAATTGCAGGATCTAAAGGAAATAGCTTCGAGCACACACACAACGGCAACAGAAAAGTACTTTACCTGAGACCGGAGTATGAGAGCCTTTTACCTTTCCTCCCCGGCAACGGCGCCAGAAAATAGCTTGATGTCTACGGGAGCTTCTATTCTTGTAGACAATGTTGGGCCTCCAAGAGCAGAGGTTTGTAGAACAGCAGCAAGTTTCCCTTAAGTGGATCACCCAAGGTTTATCGATCTCGGGGAGGAAGAGGTCAAAGATATCCCTCTCATGCAACCCCGCAACCACAAAGCAAGAAGTCTCTTGTGTCCCCAACACACCTAATAGGTGCACTAGTTCGGCGAAGAGATAGTGAAATACAGGTGGTATAAATAAGTATGAGCAAGTGGCAACGGCACCGTAAAAGTGCTTTGCCCAGGACAAGTAAACAAGCGAGTAGTAACGCAGCAGTAGTAACGCAAGAAAACAAGAAACAAGCAGCGATAGCGTATTTAGGAACAAGGCCTAGGGATTAGACTTTCACTAGTGGACACTCTCAACTTTGATCACATAACGTAATAGATAAATGCATACTCTACACTCTCTTGTTGGATGATGAACACCACTAATTGCGTAGGATTACACGAACCCTCAATGCCGGAGTTAACAAGCTCAACAATATTCAATGTTCATATTTAAATAACCTTAGAGTGCATGACAGATCAACACAACTAAACCAAGTACTAACATAGCATGCACACTCGTCACCTTCACACTATGTAGGAGGAATAGATCACATCAATACCATCATAGCAATAGTTAACTTCATAATCTACAAGAGATCATAATCATAGCCTACGCCAAGTACTAACACGGATGCACACACTGTCACCATTACACCGTGCAGGAGGAATAAACTACTTTAATAACATCACTAGAGTAGCACATAGATAAATTGTGATACAAAAAACATTGCAATCATAAAGAGATATAAATAAACACTTCACTATGCCATTCATAACAGTGAATAAGTATTCTGTGAAATGTAGCCTAAAAGACCCACACGGTGCACACACTGTCACCTTTACACACGTGGGACAAGGAGTCTCCGGAGATCACATAAGTAAAACCCACTTGACTAACATAATGACATCTAGATTACAAGCATCATCATATGAATCTCAATCATGTAAGGCAGCTCATGAGATTATTGTATTGAAGTACATAGGAGAGAGATGAACCACATAGCTACCGGTACAGCCCCGAGCCTCGATGGAGAACTACTCCCTCCTCATGGGAGACAAGCAGCGTTGATGAAGATGGCGGTGGTGTCGATGGAGGAGCCTTCCGGGGCACTTCCCCGTCCCGCGGCGTGCCGGAACAGAGACTC
Source organism: Lolium rigidum (assembly GCF_022539505.1). Classification (NCBI taxonomy): domain Eukaryota; kingdom Viridiplantae; phylum Streptophyta; class Magnoliopsida; order Poales; family Poaceae; genus Lolium; species Lolium rigidum. The sequence continues at coordinate 273,030,985 of NC_061513.1, read as the reverse complement.
CTGTCCCCCAGATCTTGGCTTCGTGATGGCGGCGGCTCTGGAAGGTTTCTCGTACCGTGGCTTTTTCGTATCGTGTTTTAGGTCAGGGACCTTTTTATAGGCGAAGAGGCGGCGTCAGAAGGTCAACGAGGCGACGACACGCTAGGAGGGCGCGGGCCACCCCCAGGCCGCGCCGGGGTCGTGTGTGGTGGGCCTGTGGCCCCCCTCTGGCCTCTCTCGGGTGTTCTGGATGCTTCCGGGAAAAATAGGAACCTGGGCGTTGATTTCGTCCAATTCCGAGAATATTTCCTTACTAGGATTTCTGAAACCAAAAACAGCGAAAACAGGAACTGGCCCTTCGGCATCTCGTCAATAGGTTAGTTCCGGAAAACGCATAAATATGACATAAAGTATGCATAAAACATGTAGATATCATCAATAATGTGGCATGTAACATAAGAAATTATCGATACGTCGGAGACGTATCAATAACCACTACGCAAATCAATTTTAGTGAAAACAGCAGCACCACTCAATTCATCTAGCATATCCTCTAAGCGGGGAATAGGATGACGATATCGAATAGTAATGTTGTTTATCGCTCTACAATCTACGCACATACGCCATGTACCATCTTTCTTAGGAACAAGAATAACAGGAACAGCACAAGGACTAAGACTTATGCGGATATAACCTTTGTCGAGTAGCGCTTGTACTTGCTTCTGTATCTCCTTCGTCTCTTCGGGGTTCGTTCTATATGGCGCCCGATTGGGTAGCGAAGCTCCGGGAATCAAGTCGATTTGATGCTCAATACCTCGCAATGGTGGAAGTCCTGCGGGTACCTCGTCCGGAAACACGTCGCCAAATTCCTGCAAAACATTAGAAACACCAATAGGAAGAGGGGTCATGTCGTTAGAAACCAAAACCGTACCCCTGTACAAGAGCACAAGAGGCATGGCTGTAGGATCCTCACTAAATTCTCTCATGTCTTCTTTGGTGGCTAATGAGACTAAGGAATTCACTCTCTCACTTTTCGTTATATCACTCACAACATTACAATTCTCTCGCCTATCTATGGATGCATCCTCCAAGTTTACTTCAATCTTCTGACGAGACTCATTGACAATTTGCTGTGGTGTCATAGGCTGTAAATTAATTTTCTTGCCCTTGAACTCCAAGTGATATGTATTAGCACGGCCATTGTGTTGCACATAACGGTCATAGAGCCAAGGCCGTCCCAATAGTAGGTGACACACCGTCATAGGAATGACATCAAAATCAATGCAATCCTTATACGGTCCAATAGCAAACTCAACACGCACCATGTGGTTTACCTTCATCTCACCATTGTCGCTCAACCACCGAATATAGTATGGATGCGGGTGCGGTAGATACTTCAACTTCAGCTTGGTACATAACTCCTTGCTTGCTAAATTGCGGCAACTCCCGCCATCAATAATGACCTTGCAAGCCTTGTCAGGACCAATAAAGCCTTTGTTTGGAACAAATTGCAGCGCTGAGTAGATGCACTAGGCAACACATTAAGAGCACGCTGCGACACAACAATGGTGCGAGCATCAGACGGATATGCATCTTCACCATCAGTGCCATAGTCATCATCTTCTGGAGCATTAGGATCAACGTCATCTCCAGTCTCGTATTCATTGTCCTCATTGATAATCATGACTTTGCGGTTAGGACAATCTCTCTTGAAGTGACCCTTGCCACCACATGTATGACAAACCATATCACGGTTACGCGCAGTAGACACATTAGAGCCACTCGTACTTGCAGCAGATTCGGACTTCTTTGTGTTCGACACATTGGAGACCGGCTTACTAGGCGGAGTAGAGTAAGGTGCGGAGCGCGTCGAAGGCGCCGACGCCGAAGATGGTGCCGCGCGGGGTGTGAAACACCCACCTCCTGTAGCTCGACCTTTGATCTTTGCTTCATCAGCCAACTGCGATTCAGCTTCTCTTGCATGATGTAACAATTGATTCATATTGGTGTAGCTGTAGTGACGAACAATGCCTTTGATATCATACTTCAAACCGTTGAGGAAACGCTGCATTGTCATCTCAAGAGACTCACGGACACGGCCACGCTGCATAAGCATCTCCATCTCCATGTAGTATTCATCCACAGTCTTCACACCTTGTCTCAATAGAGTCAGCTTATCATATATATTCCGCAAGTAATTTGTAGGCACAAAGCGAGAAGTCATTGCCTCTTTCATGGCACGCCATGTGCGTATAGGTTGCTCACCATCCCCATCTCTATTATGAACAAAAGCATCCCACCAACGCAAAGCGTAGCCATCAAACTCGGAAGAAGCAAGCTTGATCTTCCGGTCTTCAGTATAATGTGGATGTAAGCTCCACAACTTCTCAATCTTGAGCTCCCAAGTGAGGTATTCTTCAACATAAGCTCCTCCTTCAAACTTGGGGATAGAAAATTTGGGCTTACCCAACCCATCTTCCTCATCTTGTCCACGACCATTGCGGCCAAGTGGAACCCAACCACGAGGACGATGACCACGTGGCGCATCACGAGCATTGTGTGCGTCATCTTGAAGCTCAGGATCTTCGTCATCTTCTTGTTGTTGTTGTTGCGCGGTCAAATTCTCAACCGCCAAACGCAAATCAGCAAGACTGCGTTGTACATCCGTCATTTGATCTTGCATTGTAGTGACGGTCACATGAGTAGCATCCAGCTTTTGGGAGATCTCTTCAACCTTCCCATTAAGCACATCGTCCTGAGCGCGGAATTCACGTCGCATCTCATTACGAAGAGCCTCATACTCCCTCCATGTGATGATATCCGCAGCACTCTTGTTTTCCTGGTTAACAAGTTTATGATCACTAGCAGACATCGTTAGTAGATTAGTGCACTAAATCAAAAATATATGGTGGTACTCTCACAACTCACTCAAAACTGATAAGAAAAGGAGATCTTACCGTTCCAAAGTAAATTAGTGTTGCTTACCACTTGTAGTAACAACTAGTGCACGGATGTAGCGAAGCGAATATCAAGGGTATAAGAACAAATCACACGACAAAGCAGGGTATATGTGGGGCTGTAGGTAGGCTACCTATTTGCACCAATAACAAGCTCTAGCGCTGACCGTAGACAACCAATGATACTCACACAAGGCGATATAATGGGGCAATGCAACTATATGTGGGAAAGGTTGCAATGCACTAGAGAGACGCTAGCAAAGCTCAACGAGACAGGCACAAGATTGCTCAACTACGGGTGCAGTAAAGTAAACTTAGGCCTTCACTTGATTCAACTAGCACTTCACTTTTATTTTTGGATTTTTCTTTTTGTATAACACACGCAACTATGTAGCTCTTTTTGCTTCTTTTCAATTTTCTCTTCTTTTTTTGATTTTCTGACACAACTCCTTGATAACACGGCCAACAGAAATATGCCAAGCACCGATAACCTAACGAGCAGCCTGTCGAGCGGTAAAACTAGTCTCTTCTGAGGAAGTTCCTAGTCACTTTATATCGAAAGGCTGTGTCTATGGTTGGGAACAAGCACACTGTACGCTATGTGGACTCGGAGTAACAAAACTGACACAATATGATAAACTAGATGATAGAGAAAACACAAACCCTAACAATACTAGATGGAAAGAAAAAGATACGCAAAAACAACTACGAAAAGCAACTAAAACTCGAAATTAGTGCAATCTAAGGCTATGGCAAACCCTAACCCTAATTTTTTTATGGCTTTTTCTGGATAGGAAACACTCACAACTCAACTATAGGGTGGATTGTGGATGGCTTACCGAGAAAAACTGGAAATCTGATACCAAGATGATAAGGGGTGGCCCGATCTTCTCAGTAAGCAACGGTGGTGATGATGATCACGGGGTGATGGCAGCGGAGAAACACGACGATGAAGTGGATGATAACTTGTATGACGCAACGAGATCTCTCGATTGGTCCCTGTCGCCAATGCAACAGCTCTCAACCCTGCAAGATATTTGCAACTCCACACACTTGCGCACGTAGCCACCGACCACGAAGCGGTAAGTTGCGACCGTCTAATCCCCAATGGAACAGCAGATCACACAAGACTTTTTCAGGATCTACACAATATCAAGCAATATGGTGTAGGGATTCAATAGTTTTGCTAGAGCAAACAACTAAGAACTAGGGTTTATCTTAAACGTGGTCTAAAGCAGCTAGGGGGCGTCCTGGGCACTTATATAGGTGTCCGGGACGAGTTCTGGTCGAAAGATACAAGAATAACCGACCCAGAATAGATCTGGTCGAGACAGACTCGGACTAATCCGGTCTGGAATCCGGTCAACCGGGCCAGGGCCGGGTCGGCCGGTCCGAGCGTCCGGTCGACCGGGCGGCAATCGGAAACTTCACAACTTCCCGGTTGTTGCCCGGTACGATGCATCATATCCGGTTGGCGGCCGGTTGGCGACCGGTCAACCGGGCCGGGGACCGGGCTGGCCGGTCTGGGGCCCGGTCGGACCGGGTTCTGGACCGGCCTGGACGTCGTCTTCTCCTCTCGCGCATGCCTCCCGCTCCTCCCTCGCGCGACCATGAGATATCTTCATGTCCAGCTCCATGTCCAGCTTCACGTCCATCTTGACGTCCGTCTTCATGTCCAGCTGCTCCTCTACTCCTCGTGCGACGCCCGTCTCCTCTTGATACCTGATGATACATAAGTAATAGGATTTAGGCAGTATAAAGTTCTCATCAATCAAAGTACCGTTTAGAAACAAGTTCACTCGTTGTTTAAGTAGCTTCGCACGAGCCCTTGTAATTGGTCCAATCCGAACTTCATCGGATTTGAGCTTCACAGTAGGTTCATCTTCATTTGTCAATGACGGAGGTAGTGGTGTAGTAGGGATGTCCTCATCATGACTAGAACGCGGTCTGCTCGGCGTTGTTCTTCTCCAGTCGCGGTTGTTCGTCAATAAAGTCGTTTGGCGCGGCCTCTCCCTCCACATAAAGAAGGCAGACCAGTAGGCGCTACCATCACCATACTTTGGGTTGAGCCACATCGTCTCCTGCTGCCACCTCTGGAAGACGTCGTAGCCGAATTCCTTGCCGTTGGGAAGAGGTAGCACAGAACCCAACCCATGCTGATGACGAAGCCGTTCGGCACCGTTGTGTTGGGAGCCAGAAGGATACCATACTTGGCGAGTTGGATGGCCTTATGCTAGTCCACCCATTCCTGGTCCATGGACGTATCTCATATTATAGGGAAGATAATTTGGAGCCTCTTAAAAGTTATTATCGTAACCAATGCAAAATCATAAAAAATCTAGCACGCCACTAGAAATACAAATTAACTGTACAATATGAAAGTAGTAGAAACTTTGGAGTATTCATTTCCTTCAACAAAACAGACTACACATGAGGAATCGTCCTACAAGAAAAGTAGAATCCATGAGACATTGGATATGTTGAATCGCCTCACCGAGAATTGAACAAACTTAATCTGGAGCATATTGTATTAAATGTAGAAAGGGGGAACTATTATAGTTGGTCGCAAAAAATGAGAGGTAGCTAACTGTAGTACTACTACATACTACAAATGTGTGTTCCTTATTAGTTTTGCAGGACCAAGGGCACATCACCGAATTGGCTCTGCCCGTAGATTCCAATTTTTCCTCATAATTCGTTTATTGTAAATTCTGTTTCCCCAAAGTTCATTTCTAAATGAGCTAATTACACTATTGGTCCTAGAACTTGCATCGCATGTGAAGTTTTGGTCCTAGAACTTGTAAAACGTGATAAGTTAGTCCAGAAGCTTGCAAATCGGGCTTATTGAGTGTCATCCACGCTGGCAGTTTTGTCGCGCTGGTCAGTGTTGTTTTTTCTGATAACCCCCTGCCTTTTCCTTTTGTTTGGTTGAATCCCGTTTGTAACTCACCGTTGGATCCCGCCAATCAGTCGCGCGTCGGTTGCATGAATCTCCAACCCTAGTCGCGCGTTGAGCTGAGCTGAGCTGCGGCGGGTGGCGAGAGAGGAGCGGGGCACTTGGTCGGCGAGAGAGGAGCGGGGGAGCTGCCCGGCGGAGAGGAGCGTGGGAGCTGCTCGGGGGAGGTCCCCTCGAATGGCGTCGATGGTGAGCGGGCGGACGAATGGTGGCGGTTGATACATCCCAAACGTATCTATAATTTCTTATGTTCCATGCTACTTTTATGATGATACTCACATGTTTTATACACATTATATGTTATTATTATGCATTTTCCGGCACTAACCGATTGACGAGATGCCGAAGAGCCGCTTGTCTGTTTTCTGCTGTTTTTGGTTTCAGAAATCCTAGTAAGGAAATATTCTCGGAATTGGACGAAATCAACGCCCAGGGGCCTATTTTTACACGAAGCATCCAGAAGACCGGAGGACTTACGAAGTCGGGCCACGAGGCGCCGCCACAACAGGGCGGCGCGGCCCAGGTGCTGGCCGCGCGGCCCTAGCGTGTGGGCCCCTCGTGTGCCCCCCTGACCTGCCCTTCCGCCTACTTAAAGCCTCCGTCGCGAAACCCCCAGTACCGAGAGCCACGATACGGAATACCTTCCAGAGACGCCGCCACCGCCAATCCCATCTCGGGGGATTCAGGAGATCGCCTCCGGCACCCTGCCGGAGAGGGGAATCATCTCCCGGAGGTCTCTTCATCGCCATGATCGCCTCCGGATCGATGTGTGAGTAGTTCACCCCTGGACTATGGGTCCATAGCAGTAGCTAGATGGTCGCCTTCTCCCCATTGTGCTATCATGTTAGATCTTGTGAGCTGCCTATCATGATCAAGATCATTTATTTGTAATCCTACATGTTGTGTTTGTTGAGATCCGATGAATATTGAATACTATGTCAAGTTGATTATCAATCTATCATATATGTTATTTATGTTCTTGCATGCTCTCCGTTGCTAGTAGAGGCTCTGGCCAAGTTGATACTTGTGACTCCAAGAGGGGTATTTATGCTCGATAGTGGGTTCATGCCTCCATTAAATCTGGGATAGTGACAGAAAGTTCTAAGGTTGTGGATGTGCTGTTGCCACTAGGGATAAAACATCGATGCTTTGTCTAAGGATATTTGTGTTGATTACATTACGCACCATACTTAATGCAATTGTCTCGTTGTTTACAACTTAATACCGGAAGGGGTTCGGATGATAACCTCGAAAGTGGACTTTTTAGGCATAGATGCATGTTGGATAGCGGTCTATGTACTTTGTCGTAATGCCCTGATTAAATCTCATAGTACTCATCATGATATATGTATGTGCATTGTTATGCCTTCTTTATTTGTCAATTGCCCAACTATAATTTGTTCACCCAACATCTGCTATCTTATGGGAGAGACACCACTAGTGATCTGTGGACCCCGGTCCTATTCTTTACATCTGAAATACAATCTACTGCAATTGTTCTTTACTGTTCTTCGCAAACAACCATCATCATCCACACTATACACCTAATCTTTTGTTTACAGCAAGCCGGTGAGATTGACAACCTCGCTGTTACGTTGGGGCAAAGTTCTGTGATTGTGTTGTGCAGGTTCCACGTTGGCGCCGGAATCCCTGGTGTTGCGCCGCACTACACTCCTCCGCCATCAACCTTCAACGTGCTTCTTGACTCCTACTGGTTCGATTAAACCTTGGTTTCTTACTCGAGGGAAACTTGCTACTGTGCGCATCACACCTTCCTCTTGGGGTTCCCAACGGACGTGTCAACTACACGCATCAAGCAAATTTCTGGCGCCGTTGCCGGGGAGATCAAGACACGCTGCAAGGGGAGTCTTCACTTCCAATCTCTTTACTTTGTTTTTGTCTTGCTTTGTTTTTATTTTATTTACTACTTTGTTTGCTGCACTTAAACAAAACACAAAAAAATTAGTTGCTAGCTTTAGTTTATTTACTGTCTTGTTCTCTATATCAAAAACACAAAAAAATTAGTTACTTGCATTTACTTTATTTAGTTTGCTTTATTTACTACTGCTAAAATGGGTACCGTTGAGAATACTAAGTTGTGTGACTTCACTAGCACAAATAATAATGATTTCCTATGCACACCTATTGCTCCACCTCGCTACTACAGCAGAATTCTTTGAAATTAAACCCGCTTTACTGAATCTTGTTATGAGAGAGCAATTTTCTGGTGTTAGTTCTGATGATGCTGCTGCCCATCTTAATAATTTTGTTGAACTATGTGAAATGCAAAAGTATAAGGATGTAGATAGTGACATTATAAAAGTAAAATTGTTTCCTTTCTCCTTAAGAGGAAGAGCTAAAGATTGGTTGCTATCTCTGCCTAGAAATAGTATTGATTCATGGACTAAATGTAAGGATGCTTTTATTGGTAGATATTATCCTCCCGCTAAAATTATATCTTTGAGAAGTAGCATAATGAATTTTAAGAAATTAGATAATGAACATGTTGCTCAAGCATGGGAGAGAATGAAATCTTTGGTAAAGAATTGCCCAACCCATGGACTGACTACTTGGATGATCATCCAAACCTTTTATGCAGGACTGAATTTTTCCTCGCGGAACCTATTGGATTCACCTGCTGGAGGTACCTTTATGTCCATCACTTTGGGGGCGGCAACAAAGCTACTTGATGATATGATGATAAATTACTCTGAATGGCACACGGAAAGAGCTCCACAAGGTAAGAAGGTAAATTATGTTGAAGAAACCTCCCCCTTGAGTGATAAGATTGATGCTATTATGTCTATGCTTGTGAATGGTAGATCTAATGTTGATCCTAATAATATTCCTTTAGCTTCATTGGTTGCCCAAGAAGAACATGTTGATGTTAACTTCATTAAAAATAATAATTTCAACAACAATGCTTGTAGGAATAATTCTGGTAACAACTATAGGCCATATCCTTCTGCTAATGGTAATAGTTATGGTAATTCTTATGGGAATTCTTACAACAATAATAGGAGTGTACCCCCTGGTCTCGAAGCCATGCTTAAAGAATTTATCAGTACACAAACTGCTTTTAACAAATCTGTTGAGGAAAAACTTGGTAAAATTGATATTCTTGCTTCTAAGGTTGATAGTCTTGCCTCTGATGTTGATCTTTTAAAATTGAAAGTTATGCCTAATAAGTATATTGATAATAAGATTGTTACTACAGCAAATGCCATCCAAGTTCAAATTAATGAGAATATTAAACTGATGGCCGAATTGCATGCTAGGTGGGAAAGAGAAGAAAATGAAAATCTAGCTAAAGAGAATAACGTAGCTAAAGTTTGGACTATTACCACCACTAGTAATGATAATGCTTCACATGTTGCTACACCTCCTACTATCAATGGTAAAATAATTGGTGTTGACAATGTTTCTACTCCTAGTGCAAAGCGTGCAAAATTACCTGAAATTGCTAAAACTGCTGAAACTTCTTGTGATAAAACTGCTGAAATTTTTCAAAATGTTGGGGACAATGATTCCATTGCTGTAGGACATAATGATTTAGACTTTGATTATTGTCACATCTCTGAAGTTATAAATTTCTTACAAAAGCTTTCTAAAAGTCCTAATGCTAGTGCTATAAATTTGGCCTTTACAAAACATATTACAAATGCTCTCATAAAAGCTAGAGAAGAGAAACTAAAACTTGAAACCTCTATTCCTAGGAAGTTGGAAGATGGTTGAGAGCCCATCATTAAGATGAGGGTCAATTACTTTGATTGTAATGCTTTATGTGATCTTGGTGCAAGTATTTCTGTTATGCCTAAGAAAATCTATGATATGCTTGACTTGCCACCATTGAAGAATTATTATTTGGATGTTAATCTTGTTGATAATGCTATAAAGAAACCTTTGGGGAGGATTGATAATGTTTGTATTATGGTTAACAATAACCTTGTCCCCGTTGATTTTGTTGTCTTGGATATTGAATGCAATGCATCTTGTCCCATTATATTGGGAAGACCTTTTCTTCGAACTGTTGGTGCCACCATTGATATGAAGGAAGGTAATATTAAATATCAATTTCCTCTCAACAAAGGTATGGAAAACTTCCCTAGAAAGAGAATTAGTTACCTTATGATTCTATTATTAGAACAAATTATGATGTCGATGCTTCGTCTCTTGATGTTACTTGATACACACTTTCTGCGCCTAGCTGAAAGGCGTTAAAGAAAAGCGTTTATGGGAGACAACCCATTATTTTACTTCTGCACTTTGTTTTATATTTGAGTCTTGGAAGTTGTTTACTACTGTAGCAACCTCTCCTTATCTTTATTTTATTGCATTGTTGTGCCAAGTAAAGTCTTTGATAGTAAAGCCAATACTAGATTTGGATTACTGCGCAGGAACAGATTTCTTGCTGTCACGAATTTGAGCAGTAGTCTCTGTAGAAAAATCAAAAAAATCTGCCAATTTACGTGCGTGATCCTCAGATATGTACGCAACTTTCATTCAATTTGGGCATTTTCATCTGAGCAAGTCTAGTGCCACTTTAAAATTCGTCTTTACGAACTGTTCTGTTTTGACAGATTCTGCCTTTTATTTCGCATTGCCGGTTTTACTCTGTTTGATGGATTTCTTTGTTCCATTAACTTTCAGTAGCTTTGTGCAATGTCCAGAAGTGTTAAGAATGATTATGTCACCTCTGAATATATGAATTATGCACTGACCCTCTAATGAGTTTGTTTCGAGTTTGGTGTGGAGGAAGTTTTCAAGGGTCAAGAGAGGAGGATGATACAATATGATCAAGAAGAGTGAAAGGTCAAAGCTTGGGGATGCCCCGTGGTTCATCCCTGCATATTTTAAGAAGACTCAAGCGTCTAAGCTTGGGGATGCCCAAGGCATCCCTTCTTCATCGGCAACTTATCAGCTTCCTCTAGTGAAACTATATTTTTATTCGGTCACATCTTATGTACTTTACTTGGAGCGTCTGTTTGCTTTTGTTTTTATTTTTTGTTTTGTTTGAATAAAATCGGATCCTAGCATTCTTTGTTTGGGAGAGAGACACGCTCCGCTGTTTCGTATGAACACATGTGTTCTTAGCTTTATCTTTAATGTTCATTGTGAAAGTTGAACTATTTCATTCATTGTTATATGGTTGGAAACGGAAAATGCCGCATGTGGTAAATGGTTTAATGTCTTGAATAATGTGATACTTGGCAATTGTTGTGCTCATTTGGATCATGTTTAAGCTCTTGCATCATGTATCTTGTACTCATTAATGAATAACTACATAGAGCTTGTTAAAATTTGGTTTGCATGATTGATCTCTAGAGTCTAGATATTTTCTGGTTGAGGTGTTTGAACAACAAGGAGACAATGTAAAGTCTTATAATAGTTACAATATGTTCATATGTGAGCTTTGTTGCACCTTTTATACTTGAGTTTGCTTCGAACAACCTTGCTGCCTAGCCTTGTATTGAGAGGAATTCTTCTCGTGCATCCAAATCCTTGAGCCAACCACTATGCCATTTGTGTCCACCATACCTACCTACTGCATGGTATTTCTCCGCCATTCCAAAGTACATTACTTGAGTGCTACCTTTAAATTTCTATTCTTTGTCTTTGCAATATATAGCTCATGGGACAAAATAGCCTTAAAAACTATCATGGTGAAGAATATGTACTTATGTGTCTTATTTCTTAATAAGTTGCTTGTTGAGCGGTAACCATGTTTCTGGGGATGCCATCAACTCTTTTACCTTTGTTGAATATCATGTGAGTTGCTATGCATGTTCGTCTTGTCTGAAGTAAGGGCGGTTCTCACGATCAAATGGTTTGAGTATGCATAATGTTAGAGAAGAACATTGGGCCGCTAACTAAAGCCATGATTCATGGTGGAAGTTTCTGTTTGGACAACTAATCCTCAATCTCTTATGAGAAAATTAACTGTTGTTGAATGCTTATGCATTAAAGAGGAGTCCATTATCTGTTGTCTAGGTTGTCCCGGTATGGATGTCTAAGTTGAGAATAATCAAAAGCGAGAAATCCAATGTGAGCTTTCTCCTTAGACCTTTGTACATGCGGCATAGAGGTACCCCTTTGTGACACTTGGTTGAAACATATGCTATGCAATGATAATCCGTGTTAATCCAAGCTAATTAGGACAAGGTGCGAGCACTATTAGTATACTATGCATGAGGCTTGCAACTTATAAGACATCTTATACATAACACATATGCTTTATTACTACTGTTGACAAAATTGTTTCTTGTTTTCAAAATGAAAAGCTCTAGCACAAATATAGTAATCAATGCTTCCCTCTGCGAAGGGCCTATCTTTTACTTTATTGTTGAGTCAGTTTGCCTATTCTTTCTATCTCAGAAGCAAACACTTGTATCAACTGTGTGCATTGATTCTTACATGTTTACTTATTGCACTTGTTATATTGCTTTGTGTTGACAATTATCCATGAGATAAATATGTTGAAGTTGAAAGCAACCGCTGAAACTTATATCTTCCTTTGTGTTGCTTCAATGCCTTTACTTTGAATTTATTGCTTTATGAGTAACTCTTATGCAAGTCTTATGGATGCTTGTCTTGAAAGTATTATTCATGAAAAGTCTTTGCTATATGATTCATTAGTTTACTCATTATCTTCATCATTGCTTCGAATCGCTGCATTCATCTCATATGCTTTACAATAGTATGATAAAGATTATGATAGCATGTCACTTCAGAAATTATCTTTGTTATCGTTTACCTACTCGAGGGCGAGTAGGAACTAAGCTTGGGGATGCTTGATACGTCCCAAACGTATCTATAATTTCTTATGTTTCATGCTACTTTTATGATGATACTCACATGTTTTATACACATTATATGTCATTATTATGCATTTTCCGGCACTAACCTATTGACGAGATGCTGAAGAACCAGTTGCTGTTTTCTGCTGTTTTTGGTTTCAGAAATCCTAGTAAGGAAATATTCTCGGAATTGGACGCAATCAACGCCCAGGGGCCTATTTTTCCACGAAGCTTCCAGAAGACCGGAGGACTTACGAAGTGGGGCCACGAGGCGCCGCCACAACAGGGCGGCGCGGCCCTGGCGTGTGGGGCCCTCGTGTGGCCCCCTGACCTGCCCTTCCACGTACTTAAAGCCTCCGTCGCGAAACCCCCAGTACCGAGAGCCACGATACGGAAAACCTTCCAGAGACGCCGCCGCCGCCAATCCCATCTCGGGGGATTCAGGAGATCGCCTCCGGCACCCTGCCGGAGAGGGGAATCATCTCCCGGAGGTCTCTTCATCGCCATGATCGCCTCCGGATCGATGTGTGAGTAGTTCACCCCTGGACTATGGGTCCATAGCGGTAGCTAGATGGTCGTCTTCTCCCCATTGTGCTATCATGTTAGATCTTGTGAGCTGCCTATCGTGATCAAGATCATCTATTTGTAATCCTACATGTTGTGTTTGTTGGGATCCGATGAATATTGAATACTATGTCAAGTTGATTATCAATCTATCATATATGTTATTTATGTTTTTGCATGCTCTCCGTTGCTAGTAGAGGCTCTGGCCAAGTATTTACTCTTAACTCCAAGAGGGGGTATTTATGCTCGATAGTGGGTTCATGCCTCCATTAAATCTGGGACAGTGACAGAAAGTTCTAATGTTGTGGGTATACTTCATAGGTGTACCATCGACAGTGGGTATACTTCATAGGTATACTTCATAGGTGTACAGACGGTGATGAGGCATGTGGCCCATCGGGCGGCCCAGTTGTTGTTGATCATGAAGGAAGAAGTCCGGCCCAGGATCAGTAAGCCGGATCCGCACCTACATTCGGAGGAACCCGGATCCGTGGAGGCCCATGAGGAACCCGGATCCAGTACGACGTATATGGAAGGCGGATCTGTGACGTACACGGCAAGACATTGTACCGTAGTTAGGCAATCTGTAATCCGGCTACGACTCTCCATGTAAACCCTAGATCCGTGCGCCTTTATAAGCCGGATCCTGGGAGCCCTAGAGGCACGACCACAACTCATTGTAACAACGCGAAAGCGCCCAGATAATTGCAGACAAGCAGCAGTAGGCCCTGTCATCATGCAGGTGTTCCGAAGCTGGGTAAATCGCGTACCACCGTCCCGTGTGCACTCCGCCCTATGGCCCCTACTTCTTCTCCCCCTCGTGAGGATCCCTCCTCCGAGGTACCGTCGATTAGGCAACGACAGTTGGCGCCCACCGTGGGGCCTGCGGCGTCTGGAGGCCGGAACCGGGAGGGTTCCGCCATGGGAAGCTTCGACGACACCATTGCTGTGGGGCGCGTCCTTTACGCCGGAAGTCTGCCGATCGTCCCTCCGGATGAGTGCTGGATTCCGGCTAGGACAGATCCCGTCAAGCTCTCCATCGTCCCAGTTGGCGGCATACACATCTTCATCGGGGAAACCGTCGATTCCGACGGAAACCCACTGGTAAGTAGCGCTGACGCGACCGCCGCTGAGCAGGACGCAGTCGCGAAGATCCGATCTGAGTCGCAGGAACTTTCCAAGAAAGATTCCGCCTTAGATCTGGAAAATTCAAAACCCACCCAATCCGCCCCCGAGCAGGAGATAGAGGTGGAAGAATAGTGCAGATCCGCCTGGGTCTCCCAGGTGTTAGAGAAGCAAAGGTGTCACTTCGTACACTTCTTGGCCCATACCACCGGAACCGCCCCTCATGAAGACGGAGCCGGTCCTGAGCAGGTCGAGGCACCGGAAAGCAGCCATGCTCCGGAGCAGCAGGAGGCTGTCGGAGAAAGCGTGTCTCCGGTTGAAGAGCCGATTTTGGGCAACCTAAGCCCAATTTCTGGGGATACACCCTCCATGGACACTGAAGAGTTCGATCGCAAGGTAAAAGAGTTCGGATACGGTGATCAGCCCGAAGTTGAATCCGCCCAGCCCAAGCAAGTTCTCGCAACCTTGGCGGCGCTGGACCAACGAGAATCAGGGGATGACAACACCTACTCCGATCCGCAGCCATCTCGCGCAGGATCTCCGCTCTCGCGAGAATGTCCGCGCAAGGAAATCTTGTCCCCAGAAGAACTGGTTGAGCAAGCTGGCATGGATGCAATCGCACGTTCAGCTGCCCTAAAGAAACCAATCACCCCCGAAGACGGATTAAACGCAGAGGCTCTAGAAGCCACAAGACTGGAGATGCTGGAAACAACCCAGAAATTCGCCCGAACCGCCGCAGCAATGCTGGATGAAAGGAAGGAAGCCGCACGCTTCGTGGAAAATTTCCAGCAACGAGAGCTCGAGGTTGACGAACAACTGGTAAAAGTCCAGGAGCTCTAGCAACATTGGAAAGATAAGGTCACCGAGCTTCAGCAGGAGGTTGATCAGATCAGGCGGGATGCTATCCCCCCTCGCAAGATCACCTTCGCGACCCCTACTGAGCAACGGCCGCTCGCAACTCCAAAGGATAACATGAAGAAGGCCGCGGAGATCTTGAAGAAAAAGGACGAAGAAGTCGACATCGAATACGTCCGTACGCTCATTGCCTCAGCAATGAAGCAACAGAGCAAGGCAGACACTTCGCGCAAGTTGGAATCCAACCCGGAACACTGCATCTCTACTGCGCAGAAGGACGCCTACAACAATCGCCATCGCGATGACGAATCGCGTACCGGATCCTCGGAACGCAGAAGAAAAACCAGAGAACACCCAAATCCAATCCCTATACCATCAAAGACACCTCCGTCAGATCCGAGAAAGGGAAAGGATGCGATGTATACTGGCAGGGACAAGTACCGGAATCCCTCACCTCCGGCCAATGGATACCCGCGTCCGCCACCTCCTCGCCGCCGCAGTCCAGCCGGAAACACCAGGCCTCATGGTCCAGGTGGAATTAACATACGCGACAACATGCCGCCGCCGAGGAACAGAGAGCGTACGCCGGAACCCCGCCGAAGCCGGAACAATGATCAAGAACCCGAGCCTAGGAGGAGTCGGAACGAGGATCGCTAGCCGGAGCCACGCCGGAGCCGGAACGACGACAGCAACCAGCACCACGGTGAAGGCAGCCATCGGAGCCGGAGTCAACACCACGAAGGACGGGGAGACTCGGATGGTGGAAGCAAGAGGTCACATCGGCCCCCTCGCAGGTCTCCCTCACCACCACCTAGCGGTGGAGGCGGAGGCGGAGGCGGCGGCCGGAGATCTCGCTCTCGCTCAAAATCCCCCTGCACACGGCTCAATGAGTACAGAACTGATTACATTGGCCCAAAGTGCTTCGGCAGGATGATTCGAGAGGAACCAAAGCCAAGGATGAACCTCAAGCTACCCGGAAACCTGAAGAATTATGATGGCACGGAAAGGCCGGATACCTGATTGAGGATTACTATAATGCTGTAACCTTCGCCGGAGGAACCCCTAATATCGCCTGCCGCATGCTTCAGCTGTACCTTGTAGGTCCAGCCCGGATCTGGCTCAGTGACCTCGAGAAGAACTCCATCTTTTTCTGGTTTGACCTAAAGAACGCCTTCGAAAAGCACTTCAGGGGCACCTACAAAAGACCTGCCACAACAAGCGACTTACAGGCATGTATCCAGAAGAAGGGTGAAACATCAAGGAACTTCCTCACCCGATGGTTGGCATGCAGAAACGAGTGCGAGAATGTCGACAACCGCACAACAATGCACGCCTTCATTGGTGGCTTACAGCGAGGAGGACTGCTGCGACACAAACTAACCTGCTTGGTCAATGCAAACAAACTGACGTTGGATGACATGATCACCATCGCCAGCGATCATACCGCCACCGATGACGACGCAGGCGGAGATCTAGCAGCTACAACAATTCCCCTGCATCAGCAAAAGAAGAACCGTGACAACGGTAGCACCAGCGGCAGTAAGCGGAAAAACCCACCTGATGACCAGAAGAGTGGCGGATCCGAGATGGTCGCCATGGCTTTTCAGCGCGGAGGTCAAGGAGGCGGAAGAGGCCGCGGTCGCGGAGGCGGAGCCGGCGAGGGGCCAGCAGCGAAGTGACGAGGTCACCGCAGCCGGAGCCCGCGCCCCCAAACATACGAGGAGTACGGAGACATGCCCTGCCCGGCCCACCCGGATCCGGCTACGGGGAAGTCCACTCACACTAACCGCAACCGCAAGTGGGTCAACGATCTGAAAAACGACCCGGAAGCGGGATACAAGCGAGCCCGGAAGCACCGCCCACGCGGCAAAGGAGGCAAGGGCAAGAACAAGGACAAGGAGGAGGACAGGTTCGAGGCGATGGACGAGGATGATAACTCGCCGGATCCCAAAGCAGGGTCCGCAGGAAAATCCAACCCCTTCGAGAAAAAGAGTGTGGGCGCGTACCACACCTTCCTCGGAACCCCAACAGTCCGCGCCACCAAGTCAGCTTTCCGGATCCTGAACGCCACAGTTCCGGCTGTGCCGCAGTATGTCAGGTGGTCGGAAGTCCCGTGCACATTTGATAGGCAGGATCATCCTACCATTGTGCCAAAAGAATGCTACGCCTTGGTTGTAAGTCCCCGCATTGACGGGTATGATTTCTCCAAGTGCCTCATGGATGGCGGAGCCAGCTTGAACATCATGTACCTAGAGACTGCGGAGCGGATGAACCTTACCAAGGAGCAGCTTAAGCACAGCACCACTGAATTTCATGGTGTGGTTCCGGGTAAAAAGGCAAATTCCCTTGGCAGCATCAGACTTCCCGTGGCCTTCGGCGACATCAACAACTTTCGCGAAGAGATGATCACGTTTGAAGTCGTGCCCTTCAAGAGTTCCTACCATGTCAACTTTGGCAGGCCCACCTACCACAAGTTTCACGCAAGAGCATGCTACATCTACAACAAGCTCAAGATTCCGGGTCCAAATGGTATGATTACCATATCAGGAGACTACAAGAAGGCTCATGAGTGCGAGTTGGGCGAAGCCGCCTTCGCAGAGTCTGTGATATCTGGAGAGGAGCTGAAAGGCTACAGAGCCGCGGTGGATCCGACTGAGATGCAGACCACCAAGAAGCAGATCTCCGAACAGGAAAACTCCTTCAAGGCCGCGATAGAGACCAAGAAAGTTAGCTTCAAGGAAGACGACGCTACCAAGCAGGTCTCAGTCGGAGCCAACATGGACCCCAAATAGGAAGACGCGCTCGTCGAGTTCCTCCGCGCTAACATGGATATCTTCGCATGGCAACCTTCTGACATGTCCGGAGTACCAAGGGAACTCGCCGAGCACTACCTCAACATAAACCCGGGGGCTAAACCAGTGAAGCAAGCTATGCGACGCTTTGGAGATAAGAAGCGCCGCGCCATAGGAATGGAATTAGCAAAGTTACTAGAGGCAGGTTTTGTAATAGAAGTAATCCACACTGATTGGGTCGCAAATCCCGTCCTTGTACCCAAAAAGAATTCTGAAATACTAAGAATGTGCATCGATTACTCCGGCTTGAACAAGCATTGTCCGAAGGATCCGTTTCCCCTGCCGCGCATTGACCAAGTCATTGATTCGACGGCAGGGGCGGAACTTCTGTGTTTTCTTGACGCATATTCCGGGTATCATCAGATCCGGATGAAGAAGTCCGACCAAAAGGCGACCTCGTTCATCACCCCGTTTGGCACTTACTGCTATGTTACTATGCCTTTTGGCTTGAAAAATGCAGGTGCCACCTACCAACGTACGATGCAGCGGTGCTTGAAGGACCAAATTGGCCGGAACGTACACGCCTACGTCGACGACATCGCGGTCATGACCCGGAAAGGATCCTACTTGATCAGCGACCTTACAGAAACCTTTGAGAATCTCCAACGGTACAAGATGATGTTAATTCCGCTGAAGTGCGTCTTTGGCGTCCCAGCCGGAAAACTCCTTGGCTTCATTGTCTCTAATAGGGGCATCGAAGTTAACCCGAAGAAAATCAAGGCAATCTTGTGCATTAAAAGTCCAACTTGTCTTAAAGATGTGCAGCGACTAACTGGTTGTGTTGCAGCAATCAGTAGGTTCGTCAGCCATCTTGGCGAGAAGGCGCTACCCCTGTACAAGCTATTAAAGAAGACAGACAAATTTGTTTGGGACGAGGCAGCAGATGCAGCGCTTTAAGGGTTGAAGGATATACTCACCTCCCCACCCATCCTGGCAGCACCAGGAGAGTCAGAGCCTATGCTCCTTTACCCAGCGGCTACCAACGAGTCATCGGCCTCGTCATCGTAGTGGAGCGACAGGGAAGAAGGACACGAGTATGGAGTCCAAAGACCGGTCTATTACATCAGCGAAGTGCTGACAGAATCCAAACAAAGGTACCCTCACTTTCAGAAGCTAGCCTATGGAGTATTCCTGGGCAGCAGGAAGCTGAGACACTACTTCCAGGAGCATCCAGTAACAGTCGTGAGCAAAGCTCCGCTGTCAACGATTCTCAATAACGCTGACGCAACATGACGCACAGCAAAATGGGGCATTGAATTATCTACCTTCGACATCAACTACAAAGCCAGGACCGCGGTCAAATCCCAAATCTTGGCAGATTTTGTTGCAGATTGGACAGAAGCTCCGGATATAAATCTGGAGCCGGAACCAGAAACATGGGTTATGCACTTCGATGGATCCAAGCAGCATCAAGGCGCAGGAGCCGGAGTCACCCTGAAGTCCCCTACCGGAGAAGAACTGCGATGCGTTTTGCGGATCCACTTCGAAGCTACAAACAACATGGCGGAATACGAGGCTCTACTACACGGATCGCGCATCGCTAAGGAGATAGGGATCAAGCACATTATTTGTTGTGGCGATTCCGACCTGGTGGCACAGCAAGTAGCCGGAACCTGGAACGCCAGAAACTCCGTCATGGCGGCTTACAGAGACGAAGTTGACGAGATCGCCAAGTGCTTTCTCGGATACGAAGTCAAGTACGTCAGGAGAGACGACAACGCAGCGGCAGACATGCTATCCAAGCTCGGATCCGGCAGAAAGCCAATTCCGCCTGGTATTTTCCTGGAGCACCTGCGGATACCCTCGGTGAAGGGCGCTAACCCGGAGAACCCAGATGTGGTAGTATCTCCGGCTAGAGAAGTGATGGCTATCATTCCGGCCTGGACGCAGCCTTTCCTGGACTACCTCATCGATCAAAAGTTGCCAGAGGATGAGGTCCTCGCACGACAGATCGTCAGACGAGCAAGATCCTACACAATAGTTGATGAACAGCTCTATAAACGAAGTGCAACAGGGGTATTTCTCAAATGCGTCTCTAATCAAGATGGTATTGAGATACTCAGAGAGATCCATGCTGGGGATTGCGGGCATCACGCCGCTCCCAGATCACTCGTTGCAAAAGCCTTTCGGCTTGGATTTTACTGGCTCACAGCTAAAGAAGATGCTGACAAGTTGGTAAAAACTTGCCGAGGTTGTCAGTACTACGCTACTCAACCAAACGCTCCGGCCCAAGAGCTGAAGACCATCCCTATCACCTGGCCATTTGCGGTCTGGGGGCTTGATATGGTTGGTAAGTTAAAGAAATCATCTGCTGGCGGTTTTGAGTACCTCCTGGTCGCTATTGATAAATTCAGTAAATGGATCGAGGCAAAGCCAGTGAGAAAAGCCGATGGTGCTACGACACTCAAATTCGTCTGCAGCCTCGTGACGAGATTCGGCATCCCACACAGCATAATCACAGATAATGGCACGAACTTCGCCCAAGGAGAGTTGAAGGATTATTGTCACGACGTTGGGATCCGGCTAGACCTGGCATCCGTGGCTCATGCACAGTCCAGTGGTCAGGTCGAAAGAGCCAACGGACTCCTTTTATCCGGAATCAAACCACGCCTTGAAGAACCGCTGCGTCGCGCAGCCGGAGCTTGAGCAGAGGAGCTGGACTCCGTCCTGTGGAGTTTACGAACTACCCCCAACAGGTCAACAGGATTCACTCCGTTTTTCCTGGTATACGGATCCGAAGGTGTGCTCCCCTCCGACATCATCCATGATTCACCGCGAGTCTCCTCCTACAACGAAGAAACTGCTGACGAGGCCAGACAGCTATCTGTGGACTTGATCGAAGAAGCTTGGAATTTAGCAGACCAACGTTCCACCATTTACCAGCAGAAGCTCTAACGCTACCATAGTCGTCGAGTTCGGAATCTCTCGTTCATGGCCGGAGACTTGGTCCTCTGTCGTGAGGTGAAAGATCATAAGTTGCAATCTCCATGGGAAGGACCCTTCGTCGTTAGCAAAGTGCTTCACAACGGATCGTACTACCTCGTCGATTTCCGTGAGCTAAAGGACAGACCTGCCAATTGGCACCGGAAACGTAACCGGGAGGATCCGGATGACATTTACGATGAAACAGAACGTCCTTGGAACATTGCACAGGTACGTCCTTTCCACACTTAGCGTAGAATTACATACTTTGTAACAATATTATACATGATCAATGAAATAAAGCTTTTGGTTCACTATATGAGTCATTTACCTCCTTTACTTGTTCATTTTTAGATCGTGTATGTTTTCCGACTAAACCCGCAGAGCTGGATATTTCCGCCTAGGCGTGTATGAAAGTTGTGATTTTCAAAAAATCGTCCCTTAGGACGTAAGCTTAAGTTTTCTGGTGGAAATGTTTTCTGTTGCGAATTCGTGGATTCCTAGTAGCGATTTCCGGCACCTTGGCTGGGGGCTTGTTTCCGCGGTTATTGACGGATTGCCATTGGGCTTCGTCGCCGCTGGCGAGCGTTTCCGGCTAAAGGTCTTCCGGCTCGCGGAAGGTCAAGCGAGTAAGCCGGAAAACATAGAAATCAGCACTTGCTTTCCAATAAAACGAAACATGCAGATAATTTAAAGGATTGCAGGATAAGTTGTTTCCGCACATGCATAGCTGTTTCGTCCCTAGCTACTTAAGAATATAAGTTATATTACAAACCCACTGAGGGGCCAAAATGATGCATCAGTTTTTAACTGCCTCGCAGGTTCTACTCGGAGGTTTGCTCCTCATCCGAAGCAACGTAGGCGGAGCCATCGCCAGAGTCGTCGCCGGAGCTCTCCTCTTCGTGATCCGCGCTTGACCCGGAGCCTTCCTCAGCGAAGTAATCTTCGGGGAGATCCTCCTCATCTTCATCCTCCGCGTCAGAGAACCCCGCAGGAAGATCATGCTTATTGTACCAAAACGAGTGGTTAACTCGTCCGACAAAGATCCGGTCATACCCTTGGGTCTCCGCGAGGAGGGCCCTCATATTGGTGCCTTTGGGGGCTCCGCGTGAGACGTTCGCGAAGTTCATGGTGGGGAAGTGCGCCTTGCACGTCGCCAACACGAGGGAAGCAACTCCGCGAGCAGAAGACTCCTGCCAATCCTTGATGAGTTCCGGCACCTGCTTGATAAGCTTGGTCATGGTGTCGATCACCGTAGTTCCGGCTCTCTTCAAGGATAGTGATTTGGCGACTCCGCGACATGCCTCGAAGAGGTTATCAATAGAGCTCTGCGCCTCCTCATACGCTTCAGTCCTTTTCAGGGTGGCATCCTTCGTCCACTCAAAACCAAGGCTTGCTGCGAAAAATACAATAAGTTTTTTCCGCGAACAGAAGCACAAGACTGAAGAGGTCGGAGTCACAAAACAAGAAAAAAGAAGTTCTTACGGAAGATCATTTTATCAATTGCCTCCGCCTCCGCCTCGTACTCCTTGTTCTTCGCGACCAAGGTCTGGATCCGCTGTTGACTTTTCTTCAGTTTCTCGGCGAGATCCGACAGCTCTTGGGCATGTTTCTCCAAGAGTTCTTTTTTCTTCTTGGACTCCTCCTCGGAGGATTCCTTCAGGAATTTCTTGAGTGTTTCATTTTCTGCCTCAAGTACTTCTATCTTGGCGGAAAGGGAGTCGATTGAGGGGCGTTTGGTAATATCATCTGGAATTTGGAATTTCAACAACAAAGTTAATATAGTTGCATTGACGATACTAGGGGCTCAGTCGGAGTCATTACCTTCAAAACCCTTGATGCGGGTCTCCAGCAGCGCAATGGCCTTCTGATTATCCGCGTCCCTGGTTTGAAGCAGTTCAATTTCTTGTCTCTGCTCCAGCACGTGGGTGCGCAAATCTTCGTGCAGTTTCCGCGTGTTCTATGAAAGCAGTTTTAAGGATTAGACGGAAATTCAAACTTATGGGGGCTGGACGGAAGTTAAAGTGTTTAGCATGTGAAAATTTTGATTTTCCGCTACAATCTACAAATTTAAGGCATTGGCTCATACATGTTACTCAGAAAAATGCATAAACCAATGCCTGGGGGCTGGTGTTACCTGACGCACATTCTTGTGCTTGGCGAAAAAGGCCCTGATGCCGCCTTCAAACTCATTCAGCTCCTGCTCCTCCGTGTTCGCAGGCCCCCACACTTGCTCCATCATGTCGGAAATTTCCTTGTGGCGCTGTGCAAGGGGGACCTTTTGCAGAACTGGGAAGAGGTGGGGATGAGTCTGGGGCGTTCCAGTGGCGCCGCTCAAACGGAGTTTTCTCTCGACTAGTTCAGTCGGAACTTCGGTAGAGGTAGCCGTGGGCTGATCAGGCGGAGGTGCAGATGAGGAGGTGCCCTTGTCGGAATCGACAATTGGATCTTCCGGAAGGTCATCAACGTTGATGACGTCCTTGGGATCCGACTTGGCGGCGGATGAAGCCTTGGGCGGAACCTCCACTTCTGGGGTAACTGGAATAGAAGCCGGAGACGGCATGACCCTCTTCTTGGTAATCCTGGGGGCTTGGCTTCCGGAGCTTTTGCTGCAATAAAAGAACAAGGAGCATAAACAAGTTAGTATATGTTAACTCACAGTAGCAGCAAGGTCTCGTTACGGAAACCAAATGCTTACCCAGTGGGTATAAAGAATTGCTGGATGTTGGGTTGAGCGCGGTTGCTGGTGTCAATCATCTTGAGACGTTTCTTCTCCGCCTCCAGTTTACGGGTGGCCGCGATGCTAGGTGCTTCGCGGACGCGTTTGGCTGCAGGGCTGGAAGGAGCGGCTCTCTTCCTCTTGGATATGCGCGGTGCTTCAGGAGCTTCCGCCTCCGATGCGGCCTCCGGGTCAGTATTGCCCGCGTGAGGAACCCGGAGGAGAGTTCCGAGGTCGCCTTCCTCGAGGGCTTCGAGCTTTGTTGCAGAGCCAGAACTTAGTCAAATTACAGATTACAAATAAAATAACAACTTAAGACGCGATAACTGATTGCGCGTAGTTAACACGTCCGTTGGGAACCCCAAGAGGAAGGTATGATGCGCACAGTAGCAAGTTTTCCCTCAGTAAGAAACCAAGGTTATCGAACCGGTAGGAGCCAAGAAGCACGTCGAAGGTTGATGGCGGCGGGATGTAGTGCGGCGCAACACCAGGGATTCCGGCGCCAACGTGGAACCTGCACAACACAACCAAAGTACTTTGCCCCAACGAAACAGTGAGGTTGTCAATCTCACCGGCTTGCTGTAACAAAGGATTAGATGTATAGTGTGGATGATGATTGTTTGCAAGAAAACAGTAGAACAAGTATTGCAGTAGATTGTATTCGATGTAAAAGAATGGACCGGGGTCCACAGTTCACTAGAGGTGTCTCTCCCATAAGATAAATAGCATGTTGGGTGAACAAATTACAGTTGGGCAATTGACAAATAGAGAGGGCATGATGCTGGCGTGCAGTTGACGTGGGAGTTAGAAATCTTTGTGGAGTAACTTTTCTTCAGGTCCCCGGCAACGGCGCCAGAAAAAGAGCTTGATGGCGTGTAACTCACATGTTCGTTGGGAACCCCAAGAGGAAGGTATGATGCGCACAGCAGCAAGTTTTCCCTCAGAAAGAAACCAAGGTTTATCGAACCAGGAGGAGCCAAGAAGCACGTTGAAGGTTGATGGCGGCGGGATGTAGTGCGGCGCAACACCAGGGATTCCGGCGCCAACGTGGAACCCGCACAACACAACCAAAGTACTTTGCCCCAACGAAACAGGTGAGGTTGTCAATCTCACCGGCTTGCTGTAACAAAGGATTAGATGTATAGTGTGGATGATGATTGTTTGCGAGAAAACAGTAGAACAAGTATTGCAGTAGATTGTATTCAATATAAAAGAATGGACCGGGGTCCACAGTTCACTAGAGGTGTCTCTCCCATAAGATAAATAGCATGTTGGGTGAACGAATTACAGTCGGGCAATTGACAAATAGAGAGGGCATGACAATGCACATACATGATATGATGAATATTGTGAGATTTAATTGGGCATTACGACAAAGTACATAGACCGCTATCCAGCATGCATCTATGCCTAAAAAGTCCTCCTTCAGGTTATCATCCGAACCCCTTCCAGTATTAAGTTGCAAAACAACAGACAATTGCATTAAGTATGGTGCGTAATGTAATAAATAACTACATCCTCAGACATAGCATCAATGTTTTATCCCTAGTGGCAACAAGCACATCCACAACCTTAGAACTTTCCGTCACTCGTCCTGCATTTAATGGAGGCATGAACCCACTATCGAGCATAAATACTCCCTCTTGGAGTTAAGAGCAAAAACTTGGCCGAGCCTCTACTAATAACGGAGAGCATGCAAGATCATAAACAACACATAGGTAATAGATTGATAATCAACATAACATAGTATTCTCTATCCATCGGATCCCGACAAACACAACATATAGAATTACGGATAGATGATCTTGATCATGTTAGGCAGCTCACAAGATCCGACAATGAAGCACATGAGGAGAAGACAACCATCTAGCTACTGCTATGGACCCATAGTCCAGGGGTGAACTACTCACTCATCACTCCGGAGGCGACCATGGCGGTGAAGAGTCCTCCGGGAGACGATTCCCCTCTCCGGCAGGGTGCCGGAGGTGATCTCCATAATCCCCCGAGATGGGATTGGCGGCGGCGGCGTCTCAGTAAGGTTTTCCGTATCGTGGCTCTCGGTACTGGGGGTTTCGCGACGAAGGCTTTAAGTAGGCTGAAGGGCAACGCGGGGGGCCACATGAGGGCCCCACACGCCAGGGCCGCGCGGCCAAGACCTGGCCCCGCCGCCCTGCTGTGGTGGCGCCTCGTGGCCCCACTTCCTTTCCCCCTCGGTCTTCTGGAAGCTTCGTGCAAAAATAGGACCCTGGGCGTTGATTTCGTCCAATTCCGAGAATATTTCCTTTGTAGGATTTCTGAAACCAAAAACAGCAGAAAACGACAACCGGCTCTTCGGCATCTCGTTAATAGGTTAGTGTCGGAAAATGCATAAATACGACATATAATGTGTATAAAACATGTAGATATCATCAATAATGTGGCATGGAACATAAGAAATCATCGATACGTCGGAGACGTATCACATGACCATGCACATACATGATATGATGAGTATAGTGAGATTTAATCAGGGCATTACGACAAAGTACATAGATCGCTATCCAGCATGCATCTATGCCTAAAAAGTCCACTTTCAGGTTATCATCCGAACCCCTTCCAGTATTAAGTTGTAAACAACAGACAATTGCATTAAGTATGGTGCGTAATGTAATCAATAACTACATCCTCGGACATAGCATCAATGTTTTATCCCTAGTGGCAACAGCACATCCACAACCTTAGAACTTTACGTCACTTGTCCCGCATTTAATGGAGGCATGAACCCACTATCGAGCATAAATACTCCCTCTTGGAGTTAAGAGTAAATACTTGGCCAGAGCCTCTACTAATAACGGAGAGCATGCAAGATCATAAACAACACATAGGTAATAGATTGATAATCAACATAACATAATATTCTCTATCCATCGGATCCCGACAAACACAACATATAGCATTACAGATAGATGATCTTGATCATGTTAGGCAGCTCACAAGATCCGACAATGAAGCACATAAGGAGAAGACGACCATCTAGCTACTGCTATGGACCCATAGTCCAGGGGTGAACTACTCACTCATCCCTCCGGAGGCGACCATGGCGGTGAAGAGTCCTCCGGGAGATGATTCCCCTCTCCGGCAGGGTGCCGGAGGCGATCTCCTGAATCCCCCGAGATTGGATTAGCGGCGGCGGCGTCTCTGGAAGTTTTTCCGTATCGTGGCTCTCGGTACTGGGGGTTTCGCGACGAAGACTATATGTAGGCGGAAGGGCAGGTCAGGAGGCGTCACGGGGGCCCCACACGCTAGGGCCGCGCGGGCCCCCCTGGGCCGCGCCGCCCTAGTGTGGCGGCGCCCCGTGGCCCCACTTCGTCTTCTCTTAGGTCTTCTGGAAGCTTAGTGGCAAAATAGGCCCCTGGGCGTTGATTTCGTCCAATTCCGAGAATATTTCCTTAATTACTAGGATTTCTGAATCCAAAAACAGCAGAAAACAGCAACTGGCTCTTCGGCATCTCGTTAATAGGTTAGTGCCGGAAAATGCATAAATATGACATAAAGTATGCATAAAACATGTAGATATCATCAATAATGTGGCATGGAACATAAGAAATTATCGATACGTCGGAGACGTATCAGCATCCCCAAGCTTAGTTCTGCTCGTCCCGAGCGAGGTAAACGATAACAAAGATAATTTCGGAGTGACATGCCATCATAACCTTGATCATACTATTGTAAGAATATGTAATGAATGCAGCGATCAAAACAATGGTAATGACATGAGTAAACAAATGAATCATAAAGCAAAGACTTTTCATGAATAGTACTTTCAAGACAAGCATCAATAAGTCTTGCATAAGAGTTAACTCATAAAGCAATAAATCAAAGTAAAGGTATTGAAGCAACACAAAGGAAGATTGAGTTTCAGCGGTTGCTTTCAACTTATAACATGTATATCTCATGGATATTGTCAATGTAAAGTAATATAACAAGTGCAATATGCAAGTATGTAGGAATCAATGCACAGTTCACACAAGTGTTTGCTTCTTGAGGTGGAGAGAGATAGGTGAACTGACTCAACATAAAAGTAAAAGAAAGGCCCTTCGCAGAGGGAAGCATTGATTGCTATATTTGTGCTAGAGCTTTGGTTTTGAAAACAAGAAACAATTTTGTCAACGGTAGTAATAAAGCATATGTATCATGTAAATTATATCTTACAAGTTGCAAGCCTCATGCATAGTATACTAATAGTGCCCGCACCTTGTCCTAATTAGCTTGGATTACCGGGATTGTCATCGCAATACACATGTTTTAACCAAGTGTCACAAAGGGGTACCTCTATGCCGCCTGTACAAAGGTCTAAGTAGAAAGCTCGCATTTGGATTTCTCGCTTTTGATTATTCTCAACTTAGACATCCATACCGGGACAACATAGACAACAGATAATGGACTCCTCTTTAATGCATAAGCATGTAGCAACAATTAATGTTCTCATATGAGATTGAGGATATATGTCCAAAACTGAAACTTCCACCATGGATCATGGCTTTAGTTAGCGGCCCAATGTTCTTCTCTAACATTATGCATGCTCTAACCATTAAATGAGTGGTAAATCTCCCTTACTTCGGACAAGACGGACATGCATAGCAACTCACATGATATTCAACAAAGAGTAGTTGATGGCGTCCCCAGGAACATGGTTATCGCACAACAAACAACTTAATAAGAGATAAAGTGCATAAGTACATATTCAATACCACAATAGTTTTTAAGCTATTTGTCCCATGAGCTATATATTGCAAAGGTAAAGGATAGAAATTTTAAAGGTAGCACTCAAGCAATTTACTTTGGAATGGCGGAGAAATACCATGTAGTAGGTAGGTATGGTGGACACAAATGGCATAGTGGTTGGCTCAAGGATTTTGGATGCATGAGAAGTATTCCCTCTCGATACAAGGTTTAGGCTAGCAAGGTTATTTGAAACAAACACAAGGATGAACCGGTGCAGAAAAACTCACATAAAAGACATATTGTAAACATTATAAGACTCTACACCGTCTTCCTTGTTGTTCAAAACTCAATACTAGAAATTATCTAGACTTTAGAGAGACCAATTATGCAAACCAAATTTTAGCAAGCTCTATGTATTTCTTCATTAATAGGTGCAAAGTATATGATGCAAGAGCTTAAACATGAGCACAAAAATTGCCAAGTATCAAATTATTCAAGACATTTTAGAATTACTACATGTAGCATTTCCCGATTCCAACCATATAACAATTTAACGAGGAAGATTCAACCTTCGCCATGAATATTATGAGTAAAGCCTAAGGACATATTTGTCCATATGCAACAGCGGAGCATGTCTCTCTCCCACACAATGAATGCTAGGATCCATTTTATTCAAACAAAAAAACAAAAAAAAACAAACCGACGCTCCAAGCAAAGCACATAAGATGTGATGGAATAAAAATATAGTTTCAGGGGAGGAACCTGATAATGTTGTCGATGAAGAAGGGGATGCCTTGGGTATCCCCAAGCTTAGACGCTTGAGTCTTCTTAAAATATGCAGGGGTGAACCACCGGGCATCCCCAAGCTTAGAGCTTTCACTCTCCTTGATCATATTGTATCATCTCCCTCTCTTGATCCTTGAAAACTTCCTCCACACCAAACTCAAAACAACTCATTAGAGGGTTAGTGCACAATTAAAATTTACATGTTCAGAGGTGACATAATCATTCTTAACACTTCTGGACATTGCACAAAGCTACTGAAAGTCAATGGAATAGAAAAATCCATCAAGCATAGCAAAACAGGCAATGCGAAATAAAAGGCAGAATTTGTCAAAAACAGAACAGTTCGTAAAGACGAATTTTATTGAGGCACCAGACTTGCTCAGATGAAAATTCCCAAATTGAATGAAAGTTGCGTACATATCTGAGGATCACTCATGTAAATTGGCATAATTTTCTGAGTTACCTACAGAGAATTAGGCCCAGATTCGTGACAGCAAAGAAATCTGTTTCTGCGCAGTAATCCAAATCTAGTATGAACCTTACTATCAACGACTTTACTTGGCACAACAATGCACAAAAATAAGATAAGGAGAGGTTGCTACAGTACTAACAACTTCCAAGACTCAAATATAAAATAAAAGTACTGTAATAAAAACATGGGTTGTCTCCCATAAGCGCTTTTCTTTAACGCCTTTCAGCTAGGCGCAGAAAGTGTATATCAAGTGTTATCAAGAGATGCAGTATCAACATTACCTTGGGCTTTACCCTTACCTTTCTTGTTCTTTTTCTTACTCTTTGATTTAGGGAATATATGTCTACCCCCGGGTGTAGAGGTGAATTTTAGGGTGCCTTCTCCCATATCTATGACTCGCTCCCAATAGTTTCAGCGAGGATCTTCCGAGTGTGATTTGTCCTGTTCCTGCACATTCAATAACAAGATAATCAATGGATATTGTTCTCCCAAGAACGGTTGTATGCACACCCGCAGCTATTCCTTTAGGAATTATAACAGAGTTATCAATAAGAGTTATTCCTTCTCCCCTTCAACGAATCCCCAAAGTTTCAAAGATTCATGAATACTCTTAGGCATTAGGCAAAATTCAGACATAATATCACAATTGGCATGAAGAGTTTGGTCACCGATAACAATTTTAATAGTAGGATCCCATAATGAAGGTTCAGAGTTCACTAAAACTTGATCAAGACGGTTACGAACATATCTATAATTTTCATTCAAGAGAGATGCACTTGTCTCAAGAGTGTTTAATCTATTATAAATGCTAATAAGGGCTGAATCAAAGTTATTAGCTGAATCATGTGATGCAACCAACTTCTTTATGGCATTAAAAGCTTGATCCCCATTGCAATGAAGGAAATCTCCTCCCACTACAGCATCCAAGGCATATCTATAGCGAATCCTAAGACCAAAATAAAAATTACTAAGGAGCAAACTTAGAGTCATTTGAGGTTCAGCTTTACGATAAGAAGTAAAAATTCTGGACCAAGCATCTTTAAAACTCTCCTCATCCCCTTGTTTAAAAGTGAAGACTAATTCCTCAGGTGAAGAAGTAACAGGTGCAGAACTAGACATGGTAACAAAAGTAAAATGCAAGTAACTAATTTTTTTTGTGTTTTTGATATAGAGAACAAGATAGTAAATAAAGTAAAACTAGCAACTAATTTTTTTGTGTTTTGATATAATGCAGCAAACAAGAAAGTAAAAAAAATAAAGCAAGACAAAAACAAAGTAAAGAGATTGGATTGTGGAGACTCCCCTTGCAGCGTGTCTTGATCTCCCCGGCAACGGCGCCAGAAAAAGAGCTTGATTGCGCGTAGTTAACATGTCCGTTGGGAACCCCAAGAGGAAGGTATGATGCGCACAGTAGCAAGTTTTCCCTCAGTAAGAAACCAAGGTTATCAAACCAGTAGGAGCCAAGAAGCACGTCGAAGGTTGATGGCGGCGGGATGTAGTGCGGCGCAACACCAGGGATTTCGGCGCCAACGTGGAACCTGCACAACACAACTAAAGTACTTTGCCCCAACGAAACAGTGAGGTTGCCAATCTCACCGGCTTGCTGTAACAAAGGATTAGATGTATAGTGTGGATGATGATTGTTTGCAGAAAACAGTAGAACAAGTATTGCGAGTAGATTGTATTCAATGTAAAAGAATGGACCGGGGTCCACAGTTCACTAGAGGTGTCTCTCCCATAAGATAAATAGCATGTTGGGTGAACAAATTACAGTTGGGCAATTGACAAATAGAGAGGGCATGACCATGCACATACATGATATGATGAGTATAGTGAGATTTAATCAGGGCATTATGACAAAGTACATAGACCGCTATCCAGCATGCATCTATGCCTAAAAAGTCCACTTTCAGGTTATCATCCAAACCCCTTCCAGTATTAAGTTGTAAACAACAGACAATTGCATTAAGTATGGTGCGTAATTGTTATCACCAGATTTTGGCTAAATCAGGAGGTGGGCCGCGATCAAGATGGGCTTGGAAGATTACACATGGAAGATCTCTGAAGCGGCCTTGCACGGAGAATTTGGGCTAGGTTGCCCGTGTATCTTTAATTACAGTAGATTGTATCTAGATTAAAAGTTAGAGTTTATCTCGTGCACGGTTGGTGCACGCCCACATTAGAAAGTCCGCTGGACTATAAATATGTATCTAGGGTTTATGGAATAAACAACAACCAACGTTCAACCACAAACAAATCTCGGCGCATCGCCAACTCCTTCGTCTCGAGGGTTTCTACCGGTAAGCACCATGCTGCCTAGATCGCATCTTGAGATCTAGGCAGCACAAGCCTGCCCACGTTGTTCATGCGTTGCTCGTACTGAAGCCTTTTTGATGGCGAGCAACGTAGTTATCTTAGACATGTCAGGGTTAGCATTGTTCTTCGAATTACATGCTTTCGTAGTGCAACCCTTGCATGTCTAGCCGCCCTTACACCTATCTTAGGTGTAGGGGCGGCACCCCGCTTGATCATAGTTTAGTAGATCTGATCCGTTACGGTTGCTCCTTGTTTCATCAAGGATTAGTTTAACATCCGCAATAGTTAGGCCTTACAAAGGGTTGGAGGATCCAGCGGCGTGTAGGGTGGCGTTTGCTAGCCCTAGAAAGGATGTTCCGGGGATCAACCTCGTGTTGGTTTTTAGGCCCTGTCTAGGATCGGCTTACGGTCACCGTGCGCGAGCGCGAGGCCCAATCGTGAGTAGGATGATCCGATTATGCGGTGAAAACCCTAAATCGTCGTAGATCTCATTAGCTTTATTTTGATCAAGCAGGACCACCATATATTCGGACACCTTGTCTGAATCATGGGTGGATCGGCTCTTTGAGCCGATTCACAGGATTACCTGAGAGCCGATCGAGGCTCGTATTTAACGTTTGCGTGTGTGCCCTGCAGGAAACTAAGCGAGGCATCATCCACACCTTCCTGACCAGGTATAGGTCAGGTGGCACGCCCCTGTGATAAACATCGGACGTGCGACCAGGAGGCTTTGCGGGCCGTCGCTCTGAGGGACTGGGGCCAGCCGCAGCCCTAGTTGTTCCCGGCTCTACCGTGTTGACCATCTCTGCCCGCCAGGGGGTTTCTGACGTCAACACATTCTGGCACGCCCGGTGGGACGACCTTCAACATCCACCACATCGCCGTCTGCATCCGAGATGGCGGAAGGCACTCCGGTCAAATACGAGGATCTGCCTGATGAGCTCAAGAAGAAACATGACGAAATCAAGGCGGTCCTCGAAGCCGAACTCATCGGCTCTTTCCACCGAACCCGCTCCCATGGCGTCAGGTGAAAGGGTTTCACACCTGAAGGCGCACTCGATGGAGTGGACCTGTCCGCCCCGTCGGAAGAACGCACCAGGTCGGCCGAAGTACGAGGATCCGCCCGAGGAGCTCAAAAAGAAACATGACGAGATCAAGGCAACCCTCGAAGCCGAACTCATCGGCTCCTCTGAGAAGACCCGGCCGCACGATATCAAGCTCGGTAGAGATTCACGTCCATGGCATGGCGTCAACACGGTGGATCTCAGCCACTCCATAGGCCAGCCAAAATTCTCCGTTGGTGTCAACATGGCAGGGCTTGCGAGCCGCCATGGCAAAGACGAAGCAGAAAGCAGCCACTCCCGTGGCAAGGACAAAGAGGAGGCCGATCCACGCGACCGGCCCCGAGATGATGACAGACGGTACCTGACAGAGGAGGAAGTGAGAAGCGTGCGGTATCAACGTCCACTCTCCGAGCATCTCCTCAACAAATACGAGCAGCAGTACGACCGACGTCGGCGCTACGACGTAGATGATGAGAGAAATTGTCGGTCTGATGCAGAGGTCAGGAGGTACCGTCAACATGATAGAAGCAACGACGGGTACAATCGTCGCGCCGAAGGAAGGTCAAGGGGGCAGGATGACATGGATAGGCACCGGACCTGTCCGTTCTTCAAACATTGCTTGGGACTCGGGAATGAGCCGATTGCCAACAATCGAGAACTGCCAGAATGCAAGCAAAGGAAGAAGGATGCCGCTAACGTGTCCGTGTTCAAGCGTCTAGGGCCTCTCCCGCCTCGGAACAAGCATGCTGAGTCCGCTCGGGTGGAAGATCTCGAGGAACTAGAGGACGATGATGAAGAAGATAAATATCATCGGCCCAGGTGGTGCCCTGATGGGCTCAGCCGTTCCCAAAAGCGAAGGGTTCAGCGTCTGCGTGGGTTGGAAGAAGCTGAAAGATCGTACCTGCACACGCTAAGGAAGGCACGGCCGGATTTGGCCGCCAAAATTCGGCGAACCCTGGACGAAGAAGGTCGGCCACAAAGAAAAGAGTGGCGCCCCAGCGAGAGGAAAGCCGATGATGATACATCGGCTGGCACAAACATGGTCTTCATTCTTCCAACGGAGTTTAGCGCTCCAAGATTATATGAAGCACTCGTGGAGCAATTAGATCTGCGGCCCGCGGCCGGTCATCTTTGAGAAGCCAAAGAGAGAAGTTACGGGCATCCGAAGGCCCCGTACTTACGAGGTTACATCAATGGGCAGCCTCGTCAACAAGATGTTGGTGGACACCGGAGCGGCGGTTAACATTATGCCATACTCCATGCTACGTCGGTTGGGACGCTCCAGCTCGGATCCGATCGGACCAACGTGACACCGAGCGATTTCAACGGCCAAGCATCCGACGCACAAGGTGTTCCGAATGTGGATCCGACCGTAGGAAGGAAAACTGTTCCTACGACGTTCTTTATCGTCGACGGCAAGAGTACCTACGCTGTCCTACTAGGGAGAGATTGGATCCACGCCAATCTGTTGCATTCCATCCACGATGCACCAATGCCTGATACAGTGGGATGGAGATGAAGTAGAAGTCGTCCACGCAGATGATTCAGTCGAGATTTCAACAGCTGGCATGGACGTTTGGGAGACATCAGGCCAAGAGCCACTCTCAGGCATCAATTTGGATGACTGCGAGCGCATCGACGTGACAAAGAACGGGGTTAGGCTGGTTTTATCCACAGGCCTGACTGTGTAACAAAGCAAACGTCGATGAACAAACGTGGCGAGGCTGATCCTTGTGATCGGCCCCAAAAGATTTATGAAGGGACATTACAAACCTTCACCGAGCAAGCAATGTGGAGGCCGATTCCAGCAATCGGCCAAAATTATCCTCACCATCCATTCTGCCTGGGTTCAACATGTTATCCAACAGAGCCGATACCATCAAATCTCTTGACAGAATCGGCTCGGGGGGGCACCCAGGTGGATAAAACACGAGGATATGCAGTAGAAGTGTCTCATCCTTTGGTGATGGGTGTTAAAGTATGGGGGCCGACGCATAAATCGGCCGTAAAAATTCAAAAAAATTTAAGCACAGCCGACGTGCAGACATCGACTTAAGGATCAATGGAGCAGGAAGTGGATCTTCTCTTCGAGGACCCCTAATTCCCGTTGGCAAGTCTTCAAGTTCAGCCTAAGACCAGGAGAACAGCCGATGACGAAGCAATCGGTTGTAAGGTTTTGACCAAGGTGGTGACTTGGTAGCTATCACTTCCAGGGGATGTTACGTCCAGAGTTTTGGAGGGCATCAGAAGTTCAAAAACATCCCCACCGGGAGTTGCCTCAGCCTGCCAAAGACGATGAGCCGATCTGATCAGCCAGGTGCAAGATGTGAGCTGGAGAAGCTCGGGGGGGGCAGCTCGCCCTGAAATTTCTTCGCTCTAAAGAACCGATTTTTGTTGGAATCGGCTGATGCTGCATTACGAGTTGGAAACCGAGGATGACCGACGTGGTCGGCTCACTGCTATTCTCGCCCCGACTGAAGCTCGGGGGGCAGCTTACCCCGAAGGATCCTTTGCTACAGAAAGCCGATTTTGTTGGAATCGGCTGGCTCTGCATCACAACTTGTCTGAAGAATGGGGCTGGTATTGCAAAATTATCAGTTTTCAGCATGCCAATCGATTCAGCGACAAGCCCAGGGCTCTGTCGTAGACACCGCTCGAAGCCGATTGCCAGCTCGGTAGATGGGCTGGTTAGATTCATAATCAGGTTTAATGATCCCTTTTGAGGTGTTTCGTGATGCAGAGCCGATGCACGGTCATCGACCTTAGTACAAGTGCGCAAAGTTGCCAGGTTGCCAGTTCAGCAGTACTATCAGAGGAATGTTGGCATGCAAGTCAGCCTTGTCCATGGAGCTGTGGGTAATCATCCACCGTATCGACTGCCAACGGAAGAAAGGTGATCGACTGGTGGCCCTGCAGGATAGCTCTCTTGGACGTGATCGAGCCCGCCCTGAAATGTCGATGATCTGGGAAACCGATTTGTTGGAATCGGCAGATGCGGCACCACAGTTGGGAAGCTGGTGATGGTCCATTAGGCTGGTCCATTTTTTATCGTCGCCTTGGCTGAGGCTCGGGGGGCAGCTCGCCCTCGAGGTTTGGCCGATTTTGTCGAAATCGGCTCACTCTTCATCACAGCTCGTTTGAAAGATGGTGAATTATTGCAGAAGGAAACTGCCGGAGCTGAGTGAGCGGAATTTGGAGAGGATAATGCGGCGTGAAGAATGTCTGAAATTTAAAGTTAATAAGGAGACTGGACATTATTTCAGGGGTTTTGCCGCTAAGTTTAACATGCCATCCTGTGAGATTTGCATTTACAAGTCCTAGGATTTGCGCGATTATGGCTTGGCCTTGTTTGACCGGGAGTTTGGGTCCGGGTGGATCTATCTCGAAATTTATCGTGAGGGACCGACGCGCTACCGTCGGCTCACTGGGCTTTGACCAAATTGACAATCGGCAGAATCAGCACGAAGGACAATCGGCTAAATTATCCTAAGGGAAGTCGGCAAAATCAAATTGGGGAATTTCTTCATTGATAAACCAGATTTCTTACACAGAAGAGCTGATTGCTCTCAAAAGGGAGTACTAAGGGGATACATTACCCCGTCTACTGCTACTGATCCAATGCTAAGGGCCCTATCTACGGGCCGTTGCTGCCCTCGTCGTCGCCGTCATCACCGCTGTCGGCGCTGCTCCCGGCCGGCTCGTCGTCGCTGCTCCAGCGGCCGCCGGCAGGACCTTCGTTGTCCTCGTCTTCCTCGTCGTCGTCGTCGTCGTCACTGTCGAAGTCACTCAGATTCCCCGGCCAGGGGCAATGGCGCTTGGCCGGCGGCTCGTCGGGGAAGCTGTCGTCGTCGTCGTCCTCCTCTTCCTCCTCCTTCACCTCCTCGGAGGTGGTAAAGTCGTCCCAGGAGAAGCGATCGTCATCGCTCTCCTCCTCCGATTCCCCGTCGGCGAGGAAGCGGAGGTCACTCTCCCCATCCGTCGAGGATTTGTCATCCTCCGACCAGAGGGAGAAGTCATGGCTCGACTCCTCCCCGGCCTCAATGGCGCGGCGGATGTTGGCCGCGTGGACCGCCGCCGGGTTCGGCTCCGGCGTCGGCTCGCGAGACGAAGAGGACTGGGTGGAAAGATCCGACGAGGCGGAGGAGGAAGAAGACATTGTGGCAGAGGAGGGTTTTTTTTGGAAGTGCTAATGCGAAGAGGATGAAGAGGAGAACTGTTCGATGCGGTTAAATGAAAGGAGATGGGGATTTAATTTTCGAGCAGTTTTCGAGGACATGGTGCCAAAACTGTCAAATCGTGCAGAGAAGTTGGGAAGGCAAGTCGTCATGATGAAACATACTGCGACGGTTCTGCTCTGCCACGACATGACCCTTCGAAGGAAAAACGAGTGGTTTTGAAATTATCATTACCAAAACCAGGGGGCATGTGTTATCACCGGATTTTGGCTAAATCAGGAGGTGGGCCGCGATCAAGATGGGCTTGGAAGATTACACATGGAAGATCTACTGAAGCGGCCTTGCACGGAGAATTTGGGCTAGGTTGCCCGTGTATCTTTAATTACGGTAGATTGTATCTAGATTAAAAGTTAGAGTTTATCTCGTGCACGGTTGGTGCACGCCCACATTAGAAAGTCCGTCTGGACTATAAATATGTATCTAGGGTTTATGGAATAAACAACAACCAACGTTCAACCACAAACAAATCTCGGCGCATCGCCAACTCCTTCGTCTCGAGGGTTTCTACCGGTAAGCACCATGCTGCCTAGATCGCATCTTGCGATCTAGGCAGCACAAGCCTGCCCACGTTGTTCATGCGTTGCTCGTACCGAAGCCTTTTTGATGGCGAGCAACGTAGTTATCTTAGACATGTCGGGGTTAGCATTGTTCTTCGAATTACATGCTTTCGTAGTGCAACCCTTGCATGTCTAGCCGCCCTTACACCTATCTTAGGTGTAGGGGCGGCACCCGCTTGATCATAGTTTAGTAGATCTGATCCGTTACGGTTGCTCCTTGTTTCATCAAGGATTAGTTTAACATCCGCAATAGTTAGGCCTTACAAAGGGTTGGAGGATCCAGCGGCGTGTAGGGTGGCGTTTGCTAGCCCTAGAAAGGATGTTCCGGGGATCAACCTCGTGTTGGTTTTTAGGCCCTGTCTAGGATCGGCTTACGGTCACCGTGCGCGAGCGCGAGGCCCAATTGTGAGTAGGATGATCCGATTATGCGGTGAAAACCCTAAATCGTCGTAGATCTCATTAGCTTTATTTTGATCAAGCAGGACCACCATATATTCGGACACCTTGTCTGAATCATGGGTGGATCGGCTCTTTGAGCCAGGATAACCTGAGAGCCGATCGAGGCTCGTATTTAACGTTTGCGTGTGTGCCCTGCAGGAAACTAAGCGAGGCATCATCCACACCTTCCTGACCAGGTATAGGTCAGGTGGCACGCCCTTGTGATAAACATCGGACGTGCGACCAGGAGGCTTTGCGGGCCGTCGCTCTGAGGGACTGGGGCCAGCCGCAGCCCTAGTTGTTCCCGGCTCTACCGTGTTGACCATCTCTGCCCGCCAGGGGGTTTCTGACGTCAACAGTAATGTAATCAATAACTACATCCTCGGACATAGCATCAATGTTTTATCCCTAGTGGCAACAGCACATCCACAACCTTAGAACTTTCTGTCACTGTCCCAGATTTAATGGAGGCATGAACCCACTATCGAGCATAAATACTCCCTCTTGGAGTTAAGAGTAAAAACTTGGCCAGAGCCTCTACTAATAACAGAGAGCATGCAAGATCATAAACAACACATAGGTAATAGATTGATAATCAACATAACATAATATTCTCTATCCATCGGATCCCGACAAACACAACATATAGCATTACAGATAGATGATCTTGATCATGTTAGGCAGCTCACAAGATCCGACAATGAAGCACATAAGGAGAAGACGACCATCTAGCTACTGCTATGGACCCATAGTCCAGGGGTGAACTACTCACTCATCACTCCGGAGGCGACCATGGTGGTGAAGAGTCCTCCGAGAGATGATTCCCCTCTCCGGCAGGGTGCCGGAGGCGATCTCCTAAATCCCCCGAGATGGGATTGGCGGCGGCGGCGTCTCTGGAAGGTTTTCCGTATCGTGGCTCTCGGTACTAGGGGTTTCGCAACGAAGACTATATGTAGGCGGAAGGGCAGGTCAGGAGGCGTCACGGGGGCCCCACACGCTAGGGCCGCGCGGGCCCCCCTGGGCCGCGCCGCCCTAGTGTGGCGGCGCCCCGTGGCCCCACTTCGTCTTCTCTTCGGTCTTCGGAAGCTTCGTGGCAAAATAGGCCCCCGGGCGTTGATTTCGTCCAATTCCGAGAATATTTCCTTACTAGGATTTACGAAACTAAAAACAGCAGAAAACGACAGAATCGGCTCTTCGGCATCTCGTTAATAGGTTAGTGCCGGAAAATGCATAAATATGACATAAAGTATGCATAAAACATGTAGATATCATCAATAATGTGGCATGGAACATAAGAAATTATCGATACGTCGGAGACGTATCAATAACATACCGCGGTCCCGGAGCCGTTGGTGTGGATGTCCTTGTAGGGATTCGTAGCATAGAAAACAAAAAATTTCCTACCGCGAGAACGCAATCCAAGCCAAGATGCAATCTAGAAGATGGGAGCGACGAGGGGATGAACGAGACTAACCCTTGAAGATTTCGAAAGCCTACAAGAGGAGGCTCTCGTTGCTGCGGTAGACGATCACTTGCCGCTTTCAAAAGCGCGTAGAAGATCTTGACGGTGCCACAATCGGGCAGCACCTCCATACTCGATCACACGTTCGGTGTTGATGAAGACGACGTCCTTCTCCCCGTTCCAGCAGGCAGCGGAAGTAGTAGCTCCTCCTTGAATCCGGCAGCACGACGGCGTGGTGGCGGTGGCGATGGAGAACTCCGGCGGAGCTTCGCTAAGCGTTGCGGGAGAGGTGGAGGAGAGGGGGCGGCTAGGGTTTGGGAGAGGGGGTGGCCGGCCACTTGAGGGGTGGGCCAAGCTATGGCTTGTGGTGGCCGGCCCCCTCCCCTTGTCCCTCATTATATAGGTGGAACACCCAAGAGTTGGTCTACAAATCTTCGAATAAGACCCCAAACCAAAACCTTCCATATGACATGAAACCTACCCAAGGTGGGATTCCCACTTGAGGTGGGATTCCTACCTTTCCTTGGGAGGGGGTGGCCGGCCACCCTAGGGGAGTCCACTTGGGACTCCTCCCCTTTAGGGTTGGCCGGCCATGGGTGGTGGAGTCCCTCCGGGACTCCGCCTTCCAAAGTGATTTCTTCCGGACTTTTCTAGAACCTTCTAGAACCTTCCATAAATGCACCGGATCTTTTTCAAACTTGGAATATGACTTCCTATATATGAATCTTATTCTCCAGACCATTCCGGAACTCCTCGTGATGTCCGGGATCCCATCCGAGACTTCGAACAATTACTTTGAACTCCATTCCATATTTCAAGTTCTACTATTACAACATCAAACCTTAAGTGTGTCACCCTACGGTTCGCGAACTATGTAGACATGGTTGAGACTTCTCTCCGACCAATAACCAATAGCGGGATCTGGAGATCCATAATGGCTCCCACATATTCAACGATGACTTTAGTGATCGACTGAACCATTTACATATGATACCAATTCCCTTTGTCACGCGATATTTTACTTGTCCGAGGTTTCATCATCGGTATCTCTATACCTCGTTCAACCTCGTCTCATGACAAGTACTCGTTACTCGTACCGTGGTATGTGGTCTCTTATGAACCATTCATATGCTTGCAAGCTATTTAGACGACATTCCACCGAGAGGGCCCAGAGTATATCTATCCGTCATCGGGATGGACAAATCCCACTGTTGATCCATATGCCTCAACTCATACTTTCCGAATACTTAATCCCACCTTTATAACCACCCATTTACGCAGTGGCGTTTGATGTAATCAAAGTACCTTTCCGGTATAAGTGATTTATATGATCTCATGGTCGAAAGGAATAGGTAACTATGTATCGAAAGCTTATAGCAAATAACTTAATGACGTGATCTTATGCTACGCTTAATTGGGTGTGTCCATTACATCATTCATATAATGACATAACCTTGTTATTAATAACATCCAATGTTCATGATCACGAAACCATGATCATCTATTAATCAACAAGCTAGTTATACAAGAGGCTTACTAGGGACTCCTTGTTGTTTACATAACACACATGTATCAATGTTTCAGTTAATACAATTATAGCATGGTATATAAACATTATCATAAACACAAAGATATATTATAATAACCATTTTATTATTGCCTCTTGGGCATATCTCCAACGGTCCTTGTTACACACGTGAACGTGAAGATCACGCGGAATCTTGATCAACAGTCGGATCCGCTTGTCGATGGCGTCGGCGGAGAGGTTGTCCTTGGACGCACGCATAGGATCGTCGTGCCCCGTGTACTGGAACATCAGGCGGTCCCTGTGCTGAAGTGGTTGGATCCGCTTGGTGAACCAGGACATGGTAAGGTCCTTCCCAATCAGACCCTCCTCTGTCAGCTTACAGATCCGCCTAACCATCCGAGTCAGCTGAGGCGACTCGGAGAGATGAGGACATTGCGTCCAGGCCGGATCCTCGCTGGCAGGGCTGTTCTTAAAAGGCGGCAGCACCCTCTCGCTTGCCGGGTCGGAGACGTCCTTCAGATAGAAGAAACCCCCTGACCAGTATCGCGCGGATTCATGGCGATCAGTTGGAGGGTAAACGCGGCCGGGGCAGAGCATGAAAGTGATTGATCCGCAGGTAGCTAGCTCGGAAGCTTTGGGAATCTTCTCCTTTTTCACGGAGAAGTAGTACTGGAACAGAGCAAGGTCAGGAGCTACCCGGAGATGGCCCTCACAGAGCGTCACGTGGTTGCTGATCGCCAAGACGGAATTCGGGGAAATATTGTGGGGCTGGAGCCCATAGGTCTTCAAGATTTCTGAAAAGAAATCAGATGGCGGAAAGGAGAATCCGCGCTCCACTAGCGCCTTCGTCACCACCATCTCTCCGTCTTCGGGAGCTGGAGTGGGGGCACCGGAAGTGTCCGCCAGGATCCGGGTTTAATGAAGCCCTCCGCCTCGAGGTTGGAGAGCTCCGCGTCGGTGGTGGTGCAGGGACACCACTTTCCCTTAGACTCGTTGTCTCGTTGACGAGCCTTGAATTTCTTAGCGGCTGCCTCCTCCGCCTTCTTTTCCATTTGCTCTGCGCCCGCGTTGTCTTCCGGGTTAGCAGAGGTGCCCTCGATATTCTTGTCGGAATCCTTTGAGGACTCCAGCCGAATTGGGACAAATGGAGGGGAGCGGAGGAGATAGGCATCGCCATGATTGGTTCGGAAGCGGGAGGCGGAGTCGAGGAAGACATCTGATAGGATGATGAAGACGGAAACTGACTTAGTCGGATCCTATGTTAAATCCCAGGTTCATCCCTACCAACTGCGGCGAAAGGACGAAGCTCGAGAACTCACCGTAATGGTTTCCCCGGTGGCCGGAGTCGCCGGCGGCGAGGTTTGTGCGCGGTGGCTCGCCGAAGTTAAGAACAGGATGAACTCCGTGCGGTGGCAAAGCAGCTCCGGCGAAACTCCGGCACGGCGGAGAGAGGGCTCGACGGCGGCGCTTCGCAGAGAGGTGAAAGGGGGGGTGAATGAAAGGTTTAGGGGTTGACGGTGGATATTTATAGGCCGTGGGAGGAGATTCGTGCTCCGCATCCTATGGTCGGAACGCAAGCGTCGCACCGTTGGATGCGTGACACGTGTCGAAACCCTAAACGGTAAAAATGGCTAATGATAAGTTACCGCTCAAATCGCGCGAAAATGGCGCCAGAATTGGCGGAACCGTTGGAATCTTTTAAGGTTCCGGGTTACAGCGCAAAGAGAATCAAACCCTTGTCCGTTGCAGGGGAGTAACCCGGAGACATGCTGAGCACTGTCGATGGATGAAGTCCCACAGGATGGGGGGATTTTCCGACCAAGTGTTGGGAAAGAGAGAGTACGAAGTTGGAGTTCTTCAAGTTTCTCCGTGTTACCAAGAATGTCGGAAACCATGAAGTTAGCAAGACGGAAACAAGAGGAGAATCTCGGAGAACTCTGGGGGCTACTGTTGTGGGTATACTTCATAGGTGTACCATCGACAGTGCCTAGATCCGGCAAGCCCGGGTGGCCCACAGATGGTGATGAGGCATGTGGCCCATCGGGCGGCCCGATTGTCGTTGATCATGAAGGAAGAAGTCCAGCCCAGGATCAGTAAGCCGGATCCGCACCAACATTCGGAGGAACCCGGATCCGTGGAGGCCCATGAGGAACCCGGATCCAGTACGACGTATATGGAAGGCGGATCCGTGACGTACACGGCAAGACATTGTACCGTAGTTAGACAATCTGTAATCCGGCTAGGACTCTCCATGTAAACCCTAGATCCGTGCGCCTTTATAAGCCGGATCCTGGGAGCCCTAGAGGCACGACCACAACTCATTGTAACAACGCGAAAGCGCCCAGATAATTCCGGACAAGCAGCAGTAGGCCCTGTCATCGTGCAGGTGTTCCGAAGCTGGGTAAATCGCGTACCACCGTCCCGTGTGCACTCCGCCCTATGGCCCCTACTTCTTCTCCCCCTCGTGAGGATCCCTCCTCCAAGGTACCGTCGATTAGGCAACGACATCTAAGGTTGTGGATGTGCTGTTGCCACTAGGGATAAAACATCGATGCTTTGTCTAAGGATATTTGTGTTGATTACATTACACACCATACTTAATGCAATTGTCTGTTGTTTACAACTTAATATCGGAAGGGGTTCGGATGATAACTCGAAAGTGGACTTTTTAGGCATAGATGCATGCTTGGATAGCGGTCTATGTACTTTGTCGTAATGCCCCGATTAAATCTCATAGTACTCATCATGATATACGTATGTGCATTGTTATGCCTTCTTTATTTGTCAATTGCCCAACCGTAATTTGTTCACCCAACATCTCGCTATCTTATGGGAGAGACACCACTAGTGATCCGTGGACCCCGGTCCTATTCTTTACATCCGAAATACAATCTGCCGCAATTGTTCTTTACTTGTTCTTCGCAAACAACCATCATCATCCACACTATACATCTAATCCTTTGTTTACGACAAGCCGGTGAGATTGACAACCTTGTCGTTACGTTGGGGCAAAGTTCTGTGATTGTGTTGTGCAGGGTTCCACGTTGGCGCCGGAATCCCTGGTGTTGCGCCGCACTACACTCCTCCGCCATCAACCTTCAACGTGCTTCTTGACTCCTACTGGTTCGATTAAACCTTGGTTTCTTACTGAGGGAAACTTGCTACTGTGCGCATCACACCTTCCTCTTGGTGTTCCCAACGGACGTGTCAACTACACGCATCAGCGGTGGCCGAAGCACATGGGCAGAGGAGGAATGGAAGGAGACGTCGGTCGTCACT
The DNA here is from genome assembly GCF_022539505.1 of Lolium rigidum. Classification (NCBI taxonomy): domain Eukaryota; kingdom Viridiplantae; phylum Streptophyta; class Magnoliopsida; order Poales; family Poaceae; genus Lolium; species Lolium rigidum. The sequence goes on along the minus strand of NC_061513.1, from coordinate 272,986,418 downwards.
ACCCCCACGCCAATGAGAGGTGCTGCCACGCTGACGAGAGGAATGGCAGGCCGACTGTTGCCTACCGACACGGGCTCAATGACAGGTGCTACCACCATTTCTCCAAACGAACAACACCAAAATGCCTCCACGAGCTATCTCATTAATAGTTCCCCTTGTTTTCTACCTGCTCTAACTATAGTTGATTTGGTGACGGAATGGCAAAAATAGGCTAGAAATCGCCCAGCCTAGCCGATTCTTCGAACAATAGAGATAAATGCGAGAGAAGATAGATAAAGGGAAGCGTTGGGTGGGCGTTTTAATCCCCTCCGAGAACTTATCGCCTTATTGGGCACGCTCGAGCCGAACAACCCCTTGTAGTCATGCCAGGCTATACCTGGGCATGTGTCGGGCCGGGCCGAGGAAAGCCCAACGTTGAAAAAGCCGGCCCAAGCCTAGCCCCGCCCAACGAGATACCCACCAAGCCCGTCGGGTCGTCGGGCCGCGTGCCAGGCCGTAGTATAAATTGATGTTTTCAGGCTACCCAGGCCCGGCCTAGCTGTTGGGCCAACATTTTCCGGCCTAGACCCGAATTTTTCGGGCCGAGCTTTGGGCGGAGCTCCCCATGGCCAGGTATGTGCCAGGCCAACTGTTGCCTGCCTAGACAGCCTCAATGGGTTCGGCCAAGCCAACCAGTTTGGTTCGTCGATGGGGCCAATCTAAATATTTTAGTTTCGTCGCCGGATTGAGCTTGGGTGACTTTGTCAGGGTGACTTTGCCCTGACTTTGGGCCACTGACATGTGGCCCCTTCATTATTTAAGTCCCACTTGACCCCACTTGTAAGTGACTCAAAGTCACTGACTTTGGGAGGTGGCAAAGTCACTGAAGCACTGTCCGTCGCGACGGGGCCTTGTCGGGTTTCTCTAGGCCAACGCTGCAATATTTCTTGAAAATTTAAAAAACACGTAATATTTCTAGTTTTAAAAAATATTTGGAAAAAAAGGCAGAAAGCAGTGCGTGTGCAGCACGCTATCGCGCCGTGGCAGAGCGGTCAAAGGAAGAGAAAGGCGATGCACTGCGGACTGTGGTGAGGGCATCTCCAGCGGCGCGACGCAAACGGACGCTGAGCGGCCGTTTGTGTCCGCCGTGACCGAAAATGTGTCGTGCACCACCTCCAGCGGCGCGACGCAAAGTGACCGGGCCATCCACAGAGACGCAAACCTGGCCCAAATATGCGCCAGGTTTGCGTCTCGGCGGACGCTGCACGGACGCGCAAAGTGACCGCTTGGTCCTGGCACGGGCCCGCCTGGCAGCGGCACAACTGCTTCGTCTTCGGCGGCATTACTTGCGGGCGGCGCGCCGCACCCTTTGCAGGGCCGCGTTAATGGCGTGCCTCGGCTTCCGCGAGCGTGCGCGGCCTAGTAGACGTGGGCGGCTAGCGGACGCAGGCGTCGATGCGTCTTCTCGCGCGCCGCGGCGACGGCGTCGCTTCGGCGTCTGCGGCGCGCCTCGCGTGCCGCGCGTAGTAATGGCGATGCCCCGCGTGGCGCGGCCGTCGCCGTGCCTCCGACCTATATAAACAGGGGCGCCGGCATCTCATCTCCTCCGCACTAAACCCTAGCCGCCGCCGCCGTAGCGCCACTCGGTAGATCCACCATGAGCAGGCGCCGGGCGCGGCCGGGCTGCCGCGCCTCCACCTCCACCTTCACCTCCCACTCCACCTCCCCGGCCTCGAGCTCCGACGACGGGTTCGACTCCGACGACAGCGACCGACCTCCTCCACGCCGGTCGGGGACGCCGCGGACCCGGGTCGAGCGGAGAAGGAAGCGGAGGAGGAGCGGGCGGCCCATGCGGCTCGTCGACGCCGAGCCGGAACAGCGCGAGGCTAGCGGCCGCCGCCGGCAGCCGAGGACTCTGACTCGGAGATTTCATGGTCATCCGATGACCCTGATGCGCCGACGCCGGAGGAGAAGGCGGCGGAGCAGCGGGCCCTCGTCGCGTCTTTCGAGACGCTCAAGGACGAGGCCGCCAACGCGAGGGTGGAGCAGGCACTGCAAGAGGACGCGGCGGCGCACCGAGCCATAGCGGCCGCGCGGGAGCGGCGGAGAAGCGAGCCACGGAGCGACGCAACGACGGTGCCGGCCCGTCAGGAACCAAGTAGTCTAGGTCTTGTATAGTTTTTATGTACTTTCTATGTTTGGTTTTCATATGAATCAATCGCTCGTGGTAGAAAACCAAAGGAATTGTATGAAGATCAAACTATGTTGCAATTCAAAAATGGGTCGCCCCGGTGGGAGCACACCCAGACGCAAACGGACGCGCGGTCAAAATATGTCCGCTGAGCAACGCAAACGGACGCTGCCGACCACTTTTGGGCGTCCGAAATGCGTCGCGCCGCTGGAGATGCCCTGAGCCCAGCCTGAAGACCCCAGTCCAACGCCTGCAAAAGGAATTGTGTCTTGTAGTGCTGCTTTCAGCAGGGGTTTCTTGTTGCGACTTGTATTCCATTCGGCGATCGACACGTTGCGAGCAACAGCTTTGTTTCGCCTCGGATCCCCTGCCTTCTCCATTAACGTCAGGTGCAGACTAGCCTGAAGAGCAAAGGGTTACCACCGTCTCGTCTTCTCCCTGACACCGAGAGAGAGAGCGAGATCGTGGAAGAAGCTGCGGCCGCCATGAAAGGACGAGTGGCCAAGACGGAGCTGGGCGGCATCCTCGTGCAGGCCAAGTGCGCCGCCAAGAACATCCGAGCCCAGCGCGAGCGTCTCCTGCACTTCCAGCTCCAGCTCCAGCCGACCCAGGCCGACGCGCCGCCGGACGAGGTCGTCTCCGGCCTCATCCGCGTCTACTGCGAGGGCCTGGAGGCCGGCGCGCGCTACCTCACCGCCTGCCTCACCATGACGGCCCAGAGCGGCGAGCCCCCTTCCCTGCCGCTCGACTTCGCCGTCATCTCCGACGAGCAGCTCTTCGCCCGCCTCCTCGCGCTGCGGCTGCCCCGCCGCCCCGTCTCCCAGGCCCAGGCCTTCGCCCGCCTCGAGGCCGCCTTCTACGCCGTCACCCTCAACCTCAGGTACTGCCTCACGCGCTGCATCGACCACCTCGGCCACCCCAAGTGCGCCGACACCGACGAGGAGGAGGACGACGAGGCTTTCCAAGTCAGTCCCTCGAACACCGACGACGAGTACTCGCAGGACCCCGACGAGTTCGGCCTGCCGGACCCGGTCGCCGCCGCCAGCAACGACCTCGCCAAGATCGCCCTTTCCGACCCGGGCGCCGCCGCCACCGACACGGAGCCCTCGGAGCAGGGCAACCAGACCGACCTGGCGGACCCGGATGCCGCCGCCACCGAGGACTGCGCCAAGATCGGCCTCACCGACCCGGACGCCGTCGCCACCGACCCCACCCATGGCAGCGCCAAGACCAACCTCTCTAACCCGGCCACCGGCGCGACCCCGCAGGAGCCAATCGTTGATATGGACCAGGCTCGCACCTACCTCAACCACGCGTGCACCCTGGCAGACCTCGCCCTCAAGCACGTCGACCTCGCCGTCACCGCCATTTCCAGCTGCCTCGACCCGGCACAGGTCGCCAGCATCTCTGCATTCGCCGACAATGTCGTGTACACCAAGTAGCCGCTTGTTTTCCTCACTGATTCACCAAGAGGCTGTCAAGCGATGAAGGGGGTTGGATCCATTGCATTGTTAACCCAAGCCGAATCAATCAGCTAGGTCGATCTCATGCATCAGCCCTGAATTACTCTATCTGCTCATGTCCTGTATTTTCAGGACTACTTTGGTGACCATTTTTTGCCATGTTAATCCAAGCCGAATCAATCAGCTAGGTCTCATCAGCCCTGAATTACTTTATCTGCTCATGTTTCCTTTAGTTCCTGGACTGCTTTGGTGCACATCTTACCGCCATTAGAGGGTAATGTAATGCAATGTAGTATCTGCATCTTATCTGTGGACGATCAAATCGAATTTCGATCTGAAGGGAATGTCAAAACTGGATACTTTGTTCTATTTAGTTAATCATTTCCGTGGCACCAATTTTCTTGATCCCAGGTTAGCAGTCCATGATATCAATCGCGTGTGCGTCCTCAGTTTATTGATCACAAAGCTCTTGATTGCATTGCTTCGTTTGTCAAGTCATTGTCAAGCTGGTTTCTAAAGCGAATGTCAAAACTGAATACTTTGGGATTCTCTATACTAATTAATATTTTCTGTGGCACCAATTTTCTTGATCCTAGGTTAGCAGTCCATGATATTAATCGTGTGTGCATCCTCACTTTATTGATCAGCTGTAAACTCTTGACTGCACTATATTTTTTGTCATGTCATTGTGAAGCTTTTTGTTTAATGCATAGAAGAAATACCCTCCAGTATGTTGGTAGCATAGAGATCGTTAAAGAAGAGATACATTGATCAGCCACGCCACAGATAGTGAACGAACATAACCAGCTGATTTGTGTACTGACACGGATTTTGCATATACACTTAACCTCTGGACAGCCAGACAATAAGGACTATTATTCGTTTAATCGTACAACATTTTTGTATTCATTGACTGCATAAAACAACAGTCTGGCAAAAACAATATCATTTAAATATGTTTATCTGTTGTCAAATACGTTCCCTAGCTCGAAAATCATTTGGTTCCTTTCAGTGCAGTAGCCTATTCTTTCGTCCGGCCTTATCCCTTGGTCAATCAAATTTGCAGAACAGATGCATCTGCTCGGATGCGCCACGCAGAACAAGCACATTCTCCATAGCGTGCACCGCAGGCCCGTATGGAGGCGACCATACGGTAGAAGGTTTGCCCGGGTAGCAGCTAGGGCCATCTAAGCTGTCGCTAACTTGCACAAACTAGATTTAGACGTGCGTCTTGGCGCACAATCCCGTAAGGCTCTCTATAACAATGATAAAAATTGATCGCCAACACTATAATACACTTTGCTGGTTGGTTAATTTGATGAAAGCTTGCTAACTTACCATTTCATTAAATAACATCGTTTCCTTATTATTTCTCCCTGGCTGATTTCTGCCGATCTCATAAAGGTAAAGTCGCCAAAAATACCCACAAAATGAGTTTGAAATTCCATATTCTTTCACCAGTCTACAAACAACTGTTTTTCTGGACCTCATGGCCCATATATATTTGAAAGAGTCCATGTCTTATTCAGATGAAGAGCAAGCTATTCCAAAGTCCCATGAAGCACCTACGGATAGGACAAATTCAAATTTGTCGAAACATCGAGGGCAGAACTATCTGATGAAACATGATCAAAACGTCCCTTTTTTGTCTCCTTTTTAACAGCAAAACACTTGGCCTCATAATTAAAACCACGTATATTCCAAGAATAAGATAAGCCAACATTCATTGCCGACAGATCTTCAAAACCATTGCATGAAGATAAAACACAAATGTTCTGGAAAACATAACACGATAAGTCTTTTATTCGTAGCATGAAGAAATTGAAGCAACTTGAGCCGGTTCTTCAATTTTGCATCTTCAGATCGAGGCGCCAAGAGCTGATCAGCAGCAAGTTCAGTTTCCAGAATGCCACACACTGCAGCGCCAATGTGTTGCAGAAACGTGACAGAAGTAGGCTTCAGAGTTGGATCTTCAGTCGCAGCATCTTCAGAAATTTTCGTCTCTCTTGCACTTGCTATCACTGTCTGAGCTTGCGTGAGACAATTAGGTCCTGCTCAAACACAACAGTGTATCTGAGCATGACGAGAGGGATGTAGACCAAAAGAAAAATTACTCTAGAATTATAGTGCTTGCAGTTAGATACATTTAACATGGTGTTGGACAACCTCAGTTAGGCTGCTACAACTCAACTGGGTTATAGTCAATAATTGAGTTAAATATGATACTTCAGGTTCTGCAGCCGCTGTCCAGGGTCATCTTCAAATTCAGAATTAACCTACTCTCTTTTCTCCAACTCTTTGGTACAAAAACAAGATGAGACAGGCCATCAAGTGCCAACCTAAGGTCCCCTCGAGGCTGCAATAAAGGGCACATAGATGGCTAATTATCTACACGATGTGCATGAAACCAATTAAGACAACCATATTTGGGTGAAAATAAAACCCGTTTCTCATGTTTTGGTCTTACTGCATATTCAACGAAAGGGCGTTGATAAAGTAAAATCCATTGAGACAAATCACAAGGCGTTACAAATCTTCTAAATTTGGATATAAGATCAAGGGATTCTATCAAGAACAACCAATAATTGACAATTGCAGTTCCAATACATACAAAAGAAATCATCTTCTATTTAGCAGCATAATCTATAAGTCTAAGAAGCTAAAGTTCTATCCTGAATTTAACAGGTTATGGCATATACACATCTTTTGAACTGTCCCTTGCCAAAAATAATGGCACACAAATCCTAGACAGCAGTCAAAATCTGCACAATATTAACGGGACCATGGGCTTAAAATCCGAGAGACATTACTTGATATGTTTCTCAGAAAATAACGCACAAATATATTTCTCCATGTGATAGCTTACACAGGCAAGTGCCATGGCCAAGAGAGTCAATTTATTAAACAGTCAAGTCACGTAACTGAGTGTAGTAGTATATTTTACATGCAAGTCATCTGAAACTGCAGATAGTTTTGAGAAAAGAAAAATATTTTGAAGGCAATCAAAGCATAAACATTAAAAAAATCTTTTTGATGTTATACCTATTGATGTAGAACCTCTTCCCTGTCTGAACTTTTGACGCAGTTGCCACAACTTACTCTCACATCGCCCTTGCCAATGAACATTATACAGAAAACTTCGGTCAGCATAAAAACACAAGACGCATACCTATACATTGGAGACTGTTCCCACTAAGAATAGAAGCTAACTTTTATCTTTAGGCAGGTAGATGGCAGGTTGAAATCATCAACCCTAGCTGAACCAAGCTCTTCAGACCCAATCAAAGGAGGCAACTCCTGAAACAGGGCTCTCTTGACAGATAAAACACTGCCCTCTTTGACACCACTGCATAAAATGACAGCGGACATTATACCAAATCAAAGGAATTCTCCATCTGCATGAATTAGCTCGGGAAAATTCAATCCGTGAAAATTACCCAAGTCAAGGGAGTTTTACGACTGATGGCAGAGTCTGTGGGAGAGTTGAGACAACCAAACGATATTTCCTCAACACATATATGTGGTACACTCAATATCCCACTGACCAACAGGATAAAGGATATGTAGGCACCTCCAGCTAGATTTCTGGTGGGCCTTCCACGCCTAGGAGCACGAGGTGCGGCGGGCATCTTGGGAGGTGTACGATAGATTTCTAGCGGGCCTCCACTACGGGAGACACACTGTGGGCCGACGGCCAACCTATGTGCCGACGGCCAAAAGTCGGGGCCGTCGGCACAGAAGCCCTCGTCGACCGGCGACGGAGCTGACCGTCGGCACAGGTCGGCCGTCGGCACACAGCTGGCTACACCGACGGTGACCGTCGGCGTAAAAAGGACCGTCGGCACAGGACGGTGGCGCCCGAAGGTCACCACCGGCGCAGCTCCGACCGTCGGCACACGCACTGACAGGCGGGCCCAGCCGTTAGACTGTCACGGCGCCGTCTACACTGTGCCGACGGTAGCCCACGGCGCAACAGCGGCCGTCGGCACAGGGACTGACTGCTGGGTCCCCCTTCTGCTGGGCCGTCACAGCGAGCTGGGCTGCGCCGACGGCGGTACGGCCGACGGCCACCGTCCAGCCGTCGGTGTACCACTGTGCCGACGGTGTCGTCCTGTGCCAACGGTGGGTGCGCCGCCCCCGACGCGAAATGTGCCGACGGCGAGACGCCGACGGTCACCGTCGGCAGAGCCGGTGCCGACAGTGTATTAGCCCGTGCCGACGGTGCGGGGCCGTCGGCCCACGGCGTGTCTCCTGTAGTGCTCTGCCGCAACACATGTTACTGGAGTACCTTGCGTGGCCGCATCAGGGGCCATAGAAACTGCCCATGCTCGCCGACCTCATCGAGGACAAGGAAGACAAGTAGACGACGGTGGCCTCGACACCGACGCATGGGCATAAGCTGTAGCTAGGGTTTAATTATTATTGTCTTTTATTTATTTCCTATGTAAATTATGTTGTGCAAACCGTTGCGCCAACATCATCGTCGGCGATATGAAGTTCCATGCTCCTATGGCTTGTGGCGTCCCTGTTTTACGTTGGATCCGCCTTGACACCTTCATTGCTATGATTTCCACGGTGTTGAGTTTCGGAAGGCTCCACCAGCGAATGTAACAGTGCACCTTATGCATGGAGTTTGCTGGATCAGGTGGTATTCCGTCATGCACATCATTCTTTTACTCCGACTCTGGAGGGAGCGGCGCGAACCTCTGTTCTTTGGTGCCATCAGGTGACACTTTGTTCCACGGTGAAGTCAGAGGTCGAGAAGATAATGAAGGCTAGATTGGAGGACTAGTAATGGAGGTTAGAGTCTCTAAGCTGTTGAGGATTTTGCTTCGTTTTCCGGTTCTGCAGCAGCAATATGCATGTGGGGTCGACAACACATGTGAAGTTTAGAGTATTACCTTTCAGGGTGAAATCCAAGGTCTGCCCTTAATTGGTTGTGCGTGACAATGGCCTTGTTGAAGACATTGTTTTGAGAACGGGGACTATCTGCAGGGTGAAAAACTAAGATCTTTGATCAGGCGGCGACGTTGCTTGCGTACTGTTTACTTCTTGAATGCGTCGCTTTTGCAGAGCGTAGAGTTCAGGTGTTGTTTTGGTGGTGGATATATATTGCTGCTAGGGCTGGAATACCATAGCGAGACTTTTTTTCTTAGTTTCATTTTTTTTGGATGTGTGCATTCGTACTATCATTAGGGCATTGCTTTGTTGCATAGGCTGGATGTAATTAATATCTCGGGTATTAATATATTCCATTTAAGAAAATATATAAATTATATTTGAGTGAATAAAATCCTTCCAAAATTTCGCGCGCTTTTAGTTTTCATTTGAATTTAATTTATTTGTATTCTTTGGCCAACGGGCCAGCACAGATCAAATGGGCCATGCCGCTGTGGGCATTAGCTAACTGTATTCGAGAAAAAATGCACGTTCGTTGGAATGCCACAACTCCTATAAAATAGACTTGTTGTTTATAAAATGAAAAGTTAAACAATGTGACCGTTTATCAAGTTTACATTAAAGACATTAACAACTATATAATAGCAAATCTATATTATCAGAACAATCATGTATACAATTTCATAGTGTTACATCGATATTGTAGATGTTGATTTCTATTGCTACAGTAACCTTGGTCAAGCTTTATAAAATTTAATAAAGGAAAACAACTAATATGCAGAAATTTCGACATGGATTTTGTGTTGTGGGTATACTTCATAGGTGTACCATCGATAGTGTCTGGATCCAGCAAGCCCGGGTGGCCCATAGACGGTGATGGTGTGGTAGAACAAAAAGGATGAAGTCCGGCCCAGGAACAAGGAGCCGGATCCACCGACCGACAATGGAAGTCGGACCCGGCCAGGCCCATCAGGGGTAGCCGGATCTGGTACGACGTATAAGGAAAGGCGGATCTTTGGCGTACATGGCAATGTAGTTTTCCGTAGTTAGGCAACTTGTATTCCGGCTATGACTCTCCATGTAAACCCTAGATCTGTGCGCCTTTATAAGCCGGATCATGGGAGCCCTAGAGGCACAACCAAAACTCATTGTGACAACGTGAAAGCGCCCAGATAATTCCAGACAAGCAGCAGTAGGCCTGTCATCGTGCAGGTGTTCCGAAGCTGGGTAAATCGCGTACCACCATCCCGAGGACTCTCCGCCCGATGTCCCCTACTTCTTTTTCCCTCCATGGGGATCCCTCTCTGGAGTACCGTCGAATAGGCAACGACATTTTGAAATTTTAAAATTTCAAGTGGCCCAAATACTAACATGAACGCACTTTTTTGGCGACTCAAAGAAAAAAGGCGTAATATATCTGGTAACAATGGGCAACGCTTTTGTACGGCGAGCTCCATTAATTTAGCATAAAATAAGAGTATCTACGAATCGAAGAAATAAGTAAGCAAATAAATGGTTCTATCAGATACGAGATGATCACAAAAAAGAAAGATAGCATACTTTTTAAATATTAGAATCACACTTGTCAGACCGAAGCAAAGCGGATACATATGATATCACCTAATTTTTTCGATAAAGGGTTTTTAATTACTCAAAATAATTAAGCATTACACCCAGCCTCTGCATAACTATGATGCATGCCGCCGTTCAAGAATCCAGTATCCAACTTAAAGAGATAAAAACGAAAGGAAAAAAATCAACTAGTCTGAAGCTCCTTTGGCTTCTATCCTACGGATATGCAGTCACCCATGTTGGAAAATAAACTCCTTCACGTATTCTCCGATCATGTAGAAGCCTCCATAAATAGGTCGCGGTCCTCCAAGCGTTGATGCGGCGACCATGAACGGAACAATATCACCGATTAATCTATGTCTTTCAAATTCCAGCCGTGCAAGCTTTGCGCATGTGCATGTGAGCACAATAACAACATCCATAGATATGGTAAACAAGGCTGCATTTGCAATCTTAGTCAGCAACTTCACACCACACGAAGGTCGGCGTCGACCATTTGCCGCTACCAAGTTCATATTGATCTGGAATATCATGCTTCGGTCGTTGGCGACGTAAAATAGTGTCGCCCACCATGTTAGGTATCGCCTTGAAGCCAAAAGTCATAGTCTCTCTCAAATGAACACATATATCATCACCTTGGCTGCTAATGTTGTTGTTAATGGTAAGAAATAGCGCTTTTCCTCCGATGCTTGTCACTGGTACAACATTGCCCATGATAATGTCGGACACCCTGTAAACTAGCATCCGGTTCCTGGAATTCATCTGAGCATTGTGGCCAATCAACAACATCTCCGAGTCACATTCGGCCATGGTGAATCCGCCGCGGATTTTGTCCATGGGACAGGTGCCGATCAATTTTGGTGGAAGCAAGGAAGACGGTATTCCATCGTTCTCATGTTGGGGTGGATCGATCTGGAAAATTTGTTCTGCACCACCATGTATGATCCGAGAGTCCAACGTGTACAACTTCCCCTGCAATGCTACTGTCGTGGAGTATGGTGTGAAGCTCCAAGTAGAGACGTCCCACTGCTGATCCTTAGTGGTAGCAAAGAATACACCGGGTATATCGCTGATCTTGATCATAACCGCGACAACTTCACCCGCGCTCACGCTGATTGAGGTCACACTCTGGAAATTAACCCATTGTCGGTGTCTCGTGTGCTCCGACATATTCATGCGCGCTCTTACGAGGGACATGAGTGGCGGGAGATCCGCAAAGTCGCCGGTGAAGGGGTGAAGGAGGCGGATCGCGGCGGAGTCTTGCTTGCCCCACTGCACGAGGAGGAGACCATCAACCGAGTCAAGGATACGGTAGTCGCTTGGGAGGGATAGCCAGGTGCAGACGGAAAGTCCCGTGGAGAGGTTGAATAACTTTTTCCTGCCGTCGTCGGGGTGGAGGCCATGGCCCTCGGGCAGCAGCATCCACCTCCTCGGGTGGAAGCGCGGGTCGACGATGCCACGGCCGCTCGGGGCGGCGGCGCTGGACCGCCAGTACTTGCAAACGGCGCGGAACCTAACGTAGTCCAGCAGGTCTCCAGTGGCCAGCAGCCGCCAGCCAACCAGCTGAACCAAATCTGCATGGAGAGACAGCCACGGAGACATGTCGTCGGAGCTGGCGGCCGAGGGGCAGTAATGGCGGACGGGGCCCTCGCAAGTTCGGCGAGGATGAGGTGGGTCGTCGATCGCAAATCGCTGCTGGATATATCTATCTGGCCTGTTTGCCCTAGCGCGCAAGCGAAACGGAAGTCACAGCTGCGGCACGAAAAACCGAACTAGTTGAATTTTGTTTCGGTTTTAATAACGAGCAATGCCCTGTTGGCATAATAGTGCTAGAGTTAGTACGTGCAGGTGAGTACTAGTTCGAGTCATGTTTGGTTTGTGTTATGCAAGTTTCCAGACGTGTTGCACGTGTAGTCCTGAAGTCATGTTATAGTTCTAGTTTTCTAGTCTAATTAAGATCACAAGTTGCTAAGAAAAAAAGCTGCTAATCTTGCAAGTTGCCGTGTAGAGTCCAAGTAGTACTAATCCGATTAGGAGTAGTACCTGTAGTTCGAAATATATTTTTTTTTTGGTAGAGGAAGCATACGCATCTAGGAATCGAATTGAATTTTCATAGTTTATAGCACAAGTTGTTTATGTATGAGTCGGCTTAGCTAGGTAGTGGATGCATATATATCTGACAGATCATTGAGTTTTGTAGGAGTAACCTAGAAAAACGTGTGAACAAGAGAAAAACAAAAGGACAAATATAGGGTGTGACTAAGGCTGGACCTTCGGAGCGGGCTTTTAGCTTAGCCTGACATTTCCATGGCTTGGCCCGAGCTTTTCGCGGCTAGGCCCAGGTTGAGGTTGACCCGCGGTAGGAGATGACCAATTCAAACCCAAAAACCTAGACCGCCGCATGCTTTTGGCTTGTAAGGCTCGGCTTGGTCCAGCCCCAAAGTTCGTCATTTTTTAATGAATTTAGAGTGAGGACGGAGATGATTGGGCCTGTTATTATGGCCCGTTTCGTTCTTCGGGTGCACATGAAACACAAAAGAGATGAGGGGGCTTGTTCTTTGACTAGCATTGCTAAGCCACAACTCCGCGGTTGTTGCCGCAGGTTCCCACCGACATCATCTCTGACCTCTCTAACTCTGTTGCGGTCAGAAACCCACCGGCGGGCAGCGACTGGCAACACCGTAGAGCCGGGAATCTCCCAGGACTGCGGCTGGCCCTGGTCCCTCCGAGCGACGGCCCGCAAAGCCTTCTGGTCACACGTCCGATGCTTGTCGCAAGGGCGTGCCACCTGACCTATACCCGGTCGGGAAGGTGTTGGATGATGCCTCGCTTAGTTTCCTCGCATGGCATACACGTAAACATTAAATACGAGCCTCGATCGGCTCTCAGGTTATCCTGTGAATCGGCTCAAAGAGCCGATCCACCCATGATTCGTACGAGGTGTACGAATATATGGTGGTCCTGCTCGATCAAGATAAAGCTAAAGCGATCTACGATGATTTAGGGTTTTCACCGCATAATCGGATCATCCTACTCACGATTGGGCCTCGCGCTCGCGTACGGTGATCGTAAGCCGATCCTAGATAGGGCCTAAAAACCAACACGAGGTTGATCCCCGGAACATCCTATCTAGGGCTAGCAAACTACACCCTACACGTCGCTGGATCCTCCAACCCTTTGTAAGGCCTAACTATTGCGGATATTAAACTAATCCTTGAAGAACAAGGAGCAACCGTAACGGATCGGATCTACTAAACAATGATCAAGCGGGGTGCCGCCCCTACACCTAAGATAGGTGTAAGAGTTGCTAGATGCCTAAGGGTTGCACTACGACAGCATATGATACGAAGAACAATGCTAACCCTAATACATCTAAGATAACTACGTTGCTCGCCATCAAAAAGGCTTCAGTACGAGCAACGCATAAACAACGAAATAAGCTTGTGCTGCCTAGATCGCAAGATGCGATCTAGGCAGCATGGTGCTTACCGGAAGAAATCCTCGAGACGAAGGAGTTGGCGATGCACCGAGATTGGTTTGTGCTGAACGTTGGTTGTTGTTTATTTCATAAACCCTAGATACATATTTATAGTCCGGGGGACTTTCTAATTCAGGCGTGCACCTAACCGTGCACGGGTTAAACTCTAACTTCTAACCGACACGTATCCTACTATGGTACAGATACAAGGGCAAACTAGCCCAAACTTTGCATATAAGGCCGATTCACGTATTTCTTCTGTATATAATCTTCAAGCCCATCTTGATCGCGGCCCACCTCTGCCTCGGTCAAATTCTGGTGATAACACATGCCCCCCTGGTTTTGGAAATGACATTTCCAAAATCATTATGCCTTTCCTTCGTCGGGTCATGTCGTGGCAGAGCAGAAACCGCCGCAGAATCCTTCATCATGATGCCTTGCCCCTTCCACTTCTCCACGTGGCCTGCGAAATTTTTCTGTTGGGCACCACTTCCTCGGAAACTGCTGTGGCATTGAATCTTCCTCATATCCCCTTTTATTTAACCGTTCTAAACAGTTTGCTTCTTCACCCTCTTCGCATTAGCACCCAAAAAACCCTCCTGCGCCACCATGTCTTCTGCCTCCTCTTCCTCTTCCAGTCTCTCCTATGGGTCTTCCTCCTCCCGCGAGACGCCGGAGGACATCCGCGCACCAGAAGAATGGGACCAGGAAGATCACGCCTCCTCCATCTGGTCCGAGGACGACCAGTCCTTGACCAACGGGGATGAAGATCTCCAGTTCCTCGCCGACGGGGAACTGGAATCGGAAAGCGAGGATGACCAGTTCCCCTGGGACGGCTTCCCCTCCTCTGAAGAAGAGGAAGAGGAAGATGACGACGACGACGACGACTCCCTCGAGGGCTACCCGCCGGCGAAACGCCTCCGCATGTGGTGGGACGACGACAGCAGCGATGATGAAGAGGAGGATGAAGCTCCCGTAGAGGGCTACGGGAGCAGCGACGAGGAGCCCATCGGCAGCAGTGCCGATGAGAGTTCCGAGGATGACGACGAGGGCAGCGATGGCCCGTAGACTAGGATCTACTAGTGTAGGCCTAGTAGTAGTAGATTGGTCAACAGACCCTTCTTTTGTTCTTCCTTCTTTGAGCAATCAGCTCTTTCTTTGTAAGAAATCCTGTTCATTAAAGAAGAAGTTTCCCCAATTTGATTTGCCGATTACTTTTAAGCCGATTCTCAATGAGCCGATGGCAACGCATCGGTTTCTCATAATCCGCCCTTCATCCCTTCGACCACGGGGTGATCGCGAACTTGGTCAAATCTCAATAAGCCGACGTCAGCGCATCGAGCCCTCATGATCTATCTTCCATCTTTTCGACCAATGAGTTCGAGTTCTGCTGGATCACCACCCTTGACGAAAATCGAGACGCAAGACTAGCCGATGGCCATCCAATCGGCTTTCAAAATCAGAGCATCCACCAGGCCAGCTGCCCCCCGAGTCTCAATCAAGGCGAAACAGAGACGAGGACACGCAATTCAGACAAATGGACCTGGGCTCGATCATGTCCGAGAAAACTACCATGCAGAGCCAGCCAGAGCCGAGTACTTCCCTTCCGTTGAAAGCCGATATTGCAGAAGCTCGCTCAACGGCTCAGAAACAGAATTCCTCTGACACCGAGCTGGAGGTCCTTGTGTTTTGCAAACGTAACTGGTAGATCCTGTGTCATTGTGCTAGAGTCAATGACCATGCATCGGCTTTGTTCCTCAGCTCTAAAGTCGATGCCCGTGCATCGGTTGTACCTTGCGAGAAACTGCGTGAGAATTTTTTTTACTGGCCGATTTTTCTATCGGCCCCCGATGTTTCACTGCACATGTATCGCACATGTTCATCTGATTAGGTGCCCCCCGAGCCGATTCCGCCGAGTGCTGCTGAAATCGGCTCTGTGATTAACCAAGGCACTCTACGCGAACGTCGGCTTGATTAGGACCAGTGTGGACTTCTTCTAGCTCATTAGCCGACGTAACCCTATTGCCCATTAGATTGGCGTTGAACCCAGGCAGAATGGATGGTGAGGATAATTTTGGCCGATTGCTGGAATCGGCCTCCACGTCGCTTGCTCGATGAAGGTTTTTTGCAATGTCCTTCCACAAATCCTTGGGGCCGATCACTTGGATCGGCATCGCCACATTTGTCCATCGATGTTGCTCTTGTTACACGGTCAGGCCGGTGGACGAAACCAACCTAACCCCGTCCTTTGTCACGTCGATGCGCTCGCAGTCGTCCAATCCTGGAGTACTAAACTCCGTTGGAAGGATGGAGACCATGTTTGTGCCAGCCGATGTCTCATCATCGGCTTTCTTTTGTCTGCGGCGCCACTCTTTCCTTTGTGGCCGACCTTCTTCGTCCAGGGTTCGCTGAATTTTGGCGGCCAGATCAGGCCGCGCCTTCCTCAATGTGTGCGGGTATAACCTTTCGGCTTCCTCCAACCCACGCGGACGTTGAACCCTTCGCTTCGGGAACGGCTGAGCCCATCGGGGCACCACCTTGGCCGATGATACTTGTCTTCTTCTTCATCATCGTCCTCTAGTTCCTCGAGATCTTCCACCCGAGCGGACTCAGCATGCTTGTTCCGAGGCGGGAGAGGCCCTAGACGTTTGAACACGGACACGTTAGCTGCATCCTTCTTCTTTTGTTTACATTATGGGCAATTGCCGATTGTAGGCAATCGGCTCATTCCTGAATCCCAGCGATGTGCGAAGAAGGGGCAGTCCCGAGTGCCTATCCACGTCGTCTTGCTCCCTCGACTTTTCCTTGGCGTGGCGCTCATATCGCTCCTCGTCGTGATCATGCCGATGACGTCTCCTGTCGTCCCTAGCCAGACGATCTTTTTCATCATCGTCGTTGTATCGCCGGCGTTGGTCGTATTGACCCACATACTTGTTGAGGAGGTGATCAGAGAGAGGTCGCTGATATCTTACGTTCCTCACTTCTCCCTCTCTGATGTAGCGCTTGCCGTCGTGGCGGAGCCGATCACGTGGAGCGGCTTCCTCTGTGTCTTTGCTATGAGAGCAGCTGCCCTCATCCCCGTCCTTACGCAGTGGTGCCCGGGTCCCACCATGTTGATATTGCACGAGAAATCTGGCTGGCACCCTCCATGGTAAGTATACTCCACCATGTTAACGGCGGGGAAGGGGTGTGTGTCGACCTTCATGGCGTCTTGGTTGAAAATTAGCCGCCCTTTTTCTATCGCCATTTGGATCTGCCGACGCCACACCCTGCGGTCGTTAGTGGTGTGGGTGAACGTGTTATGCCACTTGCAGTATGGCTTTCCGTTCAGCTCCTGCACCGTGGGGATCTTGTGGCCTTCGGGTACCTTTAGCTGCTTCTCCGTGAGTAAGAGGTCGAAAATCTGCTCGGCTTTGGTCACGTCGAAGTCGAACCCTTTTGGAGGGCCCTGTGGCTTAACCCATTTGCAGGACACGGGGCCTGCCGCCCGAGTCCATTCAGCCACTGCTACCTCTCGATCTCCCGCAGCACCTTCATCCTCGTCTGCCTCAACCAGGATCACCGCACGCTTGAATTTGTCCTGGTAAACATCTGGGTGGCGTTGTTCATATGCTGACAGCTTCTGCACCATGTGCGCCAATGAAGGGTAGTCTGCTTGGGAGGCCACGTCCTTGATCGATGATGAGAGACCCACCACCGCCAACTCGACTGCTTCTTTTTCACTTACGTGAACCGAATAGCATCGGTTCCTAATGGTCCTGAAGCGCTGGATCTATTCGACACTTGTTTCCCCGCTCTTCGTCGTACTTGTGCTAGATCGGCAATACCAGCCTCGGAAGCCTCTGAGTGATACTGTATGTGGAACTGCTCTTCCAACTGCTTCCAAGTCCGGATTGAGTTCGGTGGCAGCGATGTGTACCATCCGAAAGCCGATCCTGTGAGGGACTGTGCGAAGAACCTCACACGCAGCTCGTCTGATGTTGAGATCGTGCCCAGCTGTGCCAAATATCGGCTCACATGCTCGATGGAGCTAGAACCATCTGATCCACTAAACTTTGTGAAGTCCGGGAGCCGATATTTGGGTGGTAGCGGGATCAATTCGTACTCGTTGGGGTACGGCTTGGTATAGCCGATTGTCCTCCTTTTCGGCATCATGCCGAACTGATCTTTCGAATTGTACAAATCTGATCCGCGGTGATGGCTGAAGGTGTCGAACCCCGAAGATTCGCCGGGGTGGCATACTTAGCCAGCCATGCTTGCTTTTCCAGCTCGAGCCAACTGCAGGAGCTGAGCTGCGGAGGTTTGTCGGAGTGGCGTACTTAGCTAGCCACGTCCGCTTCTCAAGATCTGCTCCCGACGTTCCTCCTGGCTGTTCCGGAGGTCCCTGCTTGTTGCAGCCTGGTTCGAGAGTGCCCGATTCTGCAGATCGCAGTACGTATGCGCACGTGTATCCGTGCGGGATCTCCTTGGGCGCCTCATGTAGGAATTGGTAGTCACTAGGGTCACCACCAATCTTGTAGACGACGTATGCCGATGAGTTCGGCACTTCTGGTGCTGCCAACGCGAACGGCAACGGTGGACGGGACTGGAGTGGCATCTCTCCTTGGTAAGTCCCCAGAGCCGGTCCTGACGGAGAATACTGGTGGCTCATGATTTCCTGGATCACGCGCAGAGCGACACGCTCCAAAGTGTTCACCAGGCTCTCGGAGTGGTGGTGCAGCGAATGAGCCACCATGAAGTTGATCTCCTGACGCAGCGACCTGGTATGTTCTTCTGACGGGGCGGACAGGTCCACTCCATCGAGCGCACCTTCAGGTGAGAACCCCTTCCACCTGATGCCATGGTAGCGGGTTCTGTGGAAAGAGCCGATGAGGTCGGCTTCGAGGACTGCTTTGATCTCGTCATGCTTCTTCTTGAGCTCGTCAGTCAGATCCTCGTACTTGACCGGAGTGCCTTCCGCCATCTCGGATGTAGATGGCGATGCGGTGGATGTCGAAGATTGTCCCACCGGGCGTGCCAGAATGTGTTGCGGTCAGAAACCCACCGGCGGGCAGCGGCGGGCAGCACAGTAGAGCCGGGAATCTCCCGGGACTGCGGCTGGCCCTGGTCCCTCCGAGCGACGGCCCGCAAAGCCTTCGGTCACACGTCCGATCGTTGTCGCAAGGGCGTGCCACCTGACCTATACACGGTCGGGAAGGTGTTGGATGATGCCTCGCTTAGTTTCCTGCATGGCATACACGTAAACATTAAATACGAGCCTCGATCGGCTCTCAGGTTATCCTGTGAATCGGCTCAAAGAGCCGATCCACCCATGATTCGTACGAGGTGTACGAATATATGGTGGTCCTGCTCGATCAAGATAAAGCTAAAGTGATCTACGACGATTTAGGGTTTTCACCGCATAATCGGATCATCCTACTCACGATTGGGCCTCGCGCTCGCGTACGGTGATCGTAAGCCGATCCTAGATAGGGCCTAAAAACCAACACGAGGTTGATCCCCGGAACATCCTATCTAGGGCTAGCAAACTACACCCTACACGCCGCTGGATCCTCCAACCCTTTGTAAGGCCTAACTATTGCGGATATTAAACTAATCCTTGAAGAACAAGGAGCAACCGTAACGGATCGGATCTACTAAACAATGATCAAGCGGGGTGCCGCCCCTACACCTAAGATAGGTGTAAGGGCGGCTAGATGCCTAAGGGTTGCACTATGTCAACACCCGGATTTTTAAGTCCAGGTGCCTGTTATGCCATACATCGCAGTCCCAGGAATATTGTTGTTGCGAGACATAACAGTTGAGTATCATAAGTCATCATTCATTACATATCATAGTCGTCTTACAAATAGATCACATGATCCAATATTACAATAATAGTTGAACTATTGTTTCAACACACATCACAAATACATAGCGGAAGCGTAGATAGAAGGGGACTCTATAGTCCCCAGGCCAACGCTTGACGTCAGGAGTAGTCCTAGTTGTCGTAGACGTCCTGCTGATGTCTACGGGAGCTTCTATTCTTGTAGACAGTGTTGGGCCTCCAAGAGCAGAGGTTTGTAGAACAGCAACAAGTTTCCCTTAAGTGGATACCCAAGGTTTATCGAACTCAGGGAGGAAGAGGTCAAAGATATCCCTCTCATGCAACCCTGCAACCACAAAGCAAGAAGTCTCTTGTGTCCCCAACACACCTAATAGGTGCACTAGTTCGGCGAAGAGATAGTGAAATACAGGTGGTATGAATAAGTAGTAGCAACGGTGCCAGAAAAGTGCTTGGCGTGTAGTTGATGGTGGTGGTATTGCAGCAATAGTAACGCAGTAAAACAGTAAACAAGCAGTAGTAACTCAGCAGTATTTAGGAACAAGGCCTAGGGATTACACTTTCACTAGTGGACACTCTCAACATTGATCACATAACAGAATAGATAAATGCATACTCTACACTTTTGTTGGATGATGAACATATTGCGTAGGATTACACGAACCCTCAATGCCGGAGTTAACAAGCTCCACAATAATGCTCATGTTTAAGTAACCTTTAGTGTAAGATAGATCAACGCTACTAAACCAAGTACTAGCATAGCATGCACACTCGTCACCTTCATGCATATGTAGGAGGAATAGATCACATCAATATTATCATAGCAATAGTTAACTCCATAATCTACAAGAGATCATGATCATAGCATAAACCAAGTACTAACACGGTGCACACACTGTCGCCCTTACACACGTGCAGGAGGAATAGAACTACTTTAATAACATCACTAGAGTAGCACATAGATAGTAGTGATACAAACTCATATGAATCTCAATCATGTAAAGCAGCTCATGAGATTATTGTATTGAGGTACATGGGAGAGAGATGAACCACATAGCTACAGCGAAGCCCTCAGCCTCGGGGGTGAATTACTCCCTCCTCATCATGGGGGCAGCGATGGCGGTGAAGATGGCGGTGAAGACGGCGGTGGAGATGGCTCCGGGGGCAATTCCCCGTCCGGCGGGGTGCCGGAACAGAGACTTCGTCCCCGAATTGGAGTTTCGCGATGGCGGCGGCGCCACGAGTAACTTTTCCGGAGTTTCGTCAATTGGTATCGGGTTTTCTGATCCAGGGGCTTCTTATAGGCGAAGAGGCGGCGCCGGGGGTCGAAGGGCTGGCCAAACCCTAGGGGGCGCGGGCCACCCCTAGGCCGCGCCGGGTATGGTGTGGTGGGCCTGTGCCCCCCTCCGGTCCCTCTCGTGTGTTCTGGATGCTTCCGGAGATTCTAAGATCTTTGGCGTTGATTTCGTCCGATTCCGAGAATATTTCGTTACTAGGATTTCTGAAACCAAAAACAGCTAGAAAACGAGAACCGGCACTTCGGCATCTTGTTAATAGGTTAGTTCCGGAAAATGCACGAATATGACATAAAGTGTGCATAAAACATGTAGATAACATCAATAATGTGGCATGGAACACAAGAAATTATCGATACGTTGGAGACGTATCGGCATCCCCAAGCTTAGTTCCGCTCGTCCCGAGCAGGTAAAACGATAACAAAGATAATTTCTGGAGTGACATGCCATCATAACCTTGATCATACTATTTGTACAGCATATGTAGTGAATGCAGCGATCAAAACAATGTATATGACATGGGTAAACAACTGAATCATAAAGCAAAGACTTTTCATGAATAGCACTTCAAGACAAGCATCAATAAGTCTTGCATAAGAGTTAACTCATAAAGCAATAATTCAAAGTAAAGGTATTGAAGCAACACAAAAGAAGATTAAGTTTCAGCGGTTGCTTTCAACTTGTAACATGTATATCTCATGGATAATTGTCAATGCAAAGCAATATAACAAATGCAATATGCAAATATGTAAGAATCAATGCACAGTTCACACAAGTGTTTGCTTCTTGAGGTGGAGAGAAATAGGTGAACTGACTCAACAATAAAAGTAAAAGAATGGTCCTTCAAAGAGGAAAGCATCGATTGCTATATTTGTGCTAGAGCTTTGATTTTGAAAACATAAAGAGAGCATAAAAGTAAAGTTTTGAGAGGTGTTTGTTGTTGTCAACGAATGGTAGCGGGTACTCTAACCCCCTTGCCGGACAAACCTTCAAAGAGCGGCTCCCATTTTATTTTATTTTTGGATGGCACTCCTTCCAACCTTTCTTTCACAAACCATGGCTAACCGAATCCTCGGGTGCCCGCCAACAATCTCATACCATGAAGGAGTGCCTTTTTATTTTAGTTTTATTATGATGACACTCCTCCCAACCTTTGCTTACACAAGCCATGGCTAACCGAATCCTTCGGGTGCCGTCCAACAATCACATACCATGGAGGAGTGTCTATTTTTAGTTTGTTAATTTGGGACTGGGAATCCCATTGCCAGCTCTTTTTGCAAAATTATTGGATAAGCGGATGAAGCCACTAGTCCATTGGTGAAAGTTGCCCAACAAGATTGAAAGATAAACACCACATACTTCCTCATGAGCTATAAAACATTGACACAAATAAGAGGTAATAAATTTTGAATTGTTTAAAGGTAGCACTCAAGCAATTTACTTTGGAATGGCGGAGAAATACCATGTAGTAGGTAGGTATGGTGGACACAAATGGCATAGTGTTGGCTCAAGTATTTGGATGCATGAGAAGTATTCCCTCTCGATACAAGGTTTAGGCTAGCAAGGTTGTTTGAGGCAAACACAAGTATGAACTAGTACAGCAAAACTCACATAAAAGACATATTACAAGTATTATAAGGCTATACATCGTCTTCCTTGTTGTTCAAACACCTTACTAGAAATTATCTAGACCTTAGAGAGACCAATTATGCAAACCAAATTTTAGCATGCTCTATGTATTTCTTCACTAATGGGTGCAAAGTATATGATGCAAGAGCTTAAACACGAGCACAACAATTGCCAAGTATCACATTACCCAAGACATTATAGCAATTACTACATGTAGCATTTTCCAATTCCAACCATATAACAATTAACGAAGCAGTTTCAACCTTCGCCATGAATATTATGAGCTAAGAACACATGTGTTCATACGAACCAGCGGAGCGTGTCTCTCTCCCACACAAGCATTTATTCAAACAAAAACAAAAACAAAAGCACACAGACGCTCCAAGTAAAGCACATAAGATGTGACCGAATAAAAATATAGTTTCAAGAGAAGGAACTCGATAATTTGTCGATGAAGAAGGGGATGCCTTGGGCATCCCCAAGCTTAGACGCTTGAGTCTTCTTGATATATGCAGGGATGAACCACCGGGGCATCCCCAAGCTTAGAGCTTTCACTCTCCTTGATCATAGTATATCATCCTCCTCTCTTGACCCTTGAAAACTTCCTCCACACCAAACTCGAAACAACTCGTTAGAGGGTTAGTGGACAATAAAAATTCACATGTTCAGAGGTGACACAATCATTCTTAACACTTCTGTACATTGCATAAAGCTACTGGACATTAATGGATCAAAGAAATTCATCCAACATAGCAAAAGAGGCAATGCGAAATAAAAGGCAGAATCTGTCAAAACAGAACAGTCCGTAAAGATGGATTTTATTAGGCCACCAGACTTGCTCAAATGAAAATGCTCAAATTGAATGAAAGTTGCGTACATATCTGAGGATCATGCTCGTAAATTGGCATAATTTTCTGAGCTTCCTGCAGGGCAGTGGGCTCAGATTCGTGACAGCAAAGAAATCTGGAACTGCGCAGTAATCCAAATCTAGTACTTACTTTTCTATCAACGGCTTAACTTGGCACAACAAAACTCAAAACTAAGATAAGGAGAGGTTGCTACAGTAGTAAACAACTTCCAAGACACAAATATAAAACAAAGTACTGTAGCAAAATAACACATGGGTTATCTCCCAAGAAGTTCTTTCTTTTTAGCCATTAAGATGGGCTCAGCAGTTTTAATGATGCACTCGCAAGAAATAGTATTTGAAGCAAAAGAGAGCATCAAGAGGCAAATTCAAAACACATTTAAGTCTAACATGCTTCCTATGCATAGGAATCTTGTAAATAAACAAGTTCATGAAGAGCAAAGTAACAAGCATAGGAAGATAAAACAAGTGTAGCATCAAAAATTTCAGCACATAGAGAGGCATTTTAGTAACATGAAAATTTCTACAACCATATTTTCCTCTCTCATAATAACTTTCAGTAGCAACATGAGCAAACTCAACAATATAACTATCACATAAAGCATTCTTATCATGAGTCTCATGCATAAAATTATTACTCTCCACATAAGCATAATCAATTTTATTAGTTGTAGTGGGAGCAAATTCAACAAAGTAGCTATCATTATTATTCTCATCAAGTGTAGGAGGCATAGTATAATCACAACAAAATTTACTCTCCATAGTAGGTGGCACAAAAAGACCACTATCATTATCATCATCGAAATAGGAGGCAAAGTATCATCAAAGAAAATTTTCTCCTCGATGCTTGGGGGACTAAAAATATCATGAAAACCAGCTTCCCCAAGCTTAGAACTTTCTATATTATTGTCAACAATGGTGTTCAAAGCGTTCATACTAATATTACTACCAGCATGCAAAGAAGATTTCATAGGTTTTTTAATTTTCGCATCAAACAATCCATGTTTTAAATCAGGAAATAGAATAAGAAGCTCACTCTTGTACATTATGCCAAACTAGTGTAAACAAGAAACAACAAGATGCAATTGCAGGATCTAAAGGAAATAGCTTTGAGCACACACACAACGGCGCCATAAAAATACTTTACCTGGGACCGTAGTATGAGAGCCTTTTACCTTTCCTCCCCGGCAACGGCGCCAGAAAAGTGCTTGATGTCTACGGGAGCTTCTATTCTTGTAGACAGTGTTGGGCCTCCAAGAGCAGAGGTTTGTAGAACAGCGAGCAAGTTTCCCTTAAGTGGATACCCAAGGTTTATCGAACTCGGGGAGGAAGAGGTCAAAGATATCCCTCTCATGCAACCCTGCAACCACAAAGCAAGAAGTCTCTTGTGTCCCCAACACACCTAATAGGTGCACTAGTTCGGCGAAGAGATAGTGAAATACAGGTGGTATGAATAAGTAGTAGCAACGGTGCCAGAAAAGTGCTTGGCGTGTAGTTGATGGTGGTGGTATTGCAGCAGTAGTAACGCGATAGAAACGATGAAACAAGCAGTAGTAACTCAGCAGTATTTAGGAACAAGGCCTAGGGATTACACTTTCACTAGTGGACACTCTCAACATTGATCACATAACAGAATAGATAAATGCATACTCTACACTTTTGTTGGATGATGAACATATTGCGTAGGATTACACGAACCCTCAATGCCGGAGTTAACAAGCTCCACAATAATGCTCATGTTTAAGTAACCTTTAGTGTAAGATAGATCAACGCTACTAAACCAAGTACTAGCATAGCATGCACACTCGTCACCTTCATGCATATGTAGGAGGAATAGATCACATCAATATTATCATAGCAATAGTTAACTCCATAATCTACAAGAGATCATGATCATAGCATAAACCAAGTACTAACACGGTGCACACACTGTCGCCCTTACACACGTGCAGGAGGAATAGAACTACTTTAATAACATCACTAGAGGAGCACATAGATAGTAGTGATACAAACTCATATGAATCTCAATCATGTAAAGCAGCTCATGAGATTATTGTATTGAGGTACATGGGAGAGAGATGAACCACATAGCTACAGCGAAGCCCTCAGCCTCGGGGGTGAATTACTCCCTCCTCATCATGGGGGCAGCGATGGCGGTGAAGATGGCGGTGAAGACGGCGGTGGAGATGGCTCCGGGGCAATTCCCCGTCCGGCAGGGTGCCGGAACAGAGACTTCTGTCCCCCGAATTGGAGTTTCGCGATGGCGGCGGCGCCACAGTAACTTTTCTGGAGTTTCGTCAATTGGTATCGGGTTTTCTGATCCAGGGGCTTCTTATAGGCGAAGAGGCGGCGCCAGGGGGTCGAAGGGCTGGCCAAACCCTAGGGGGGCGCGGGCCACCCCTAGGCCGCGCCAGGGTATGGTGTGGTGGGCCTGTGCCCCCCCTCTGGTCCCTCTCGTGTGTTCTGGATGCTTCCGGAGATTCTAAGATCTTTGGCGTTGATTTCGTCCGATTCCGAGAATATTTCGTTACTAGGATTTCTGAAACCAAAAACAGCAGAAAACAGGAACTGGCACTTCGGCATCTTGTTAATAGGTTAGTTCCTGAAAATGCACGAATATGACATAAAGTGTGCATAAAACATGTAGATAACATCAATAATGTGGCATGGAACACAAGAAATTATCGATACGTTGGAGACGTATCACCTGCTGTCCATCCTCTTCATACTGCTGCTCCTCTTCATAGTCTGGCCATTTGAATAGCCAGGGACACAGCCGTGAGTACTTTAAAGTACTCGCAAACTAATACTAATGTAAGTACGAACATTTCCGGTAAGGGGGTGCTAAGCTCTAGTTTCTTTTGCATGAAGCCAATTTTAGTTCACAAGTATTTGAAATCAAAACCTTTCATGTGCTAACTAACTCAAGTGGGAACATTAGTGTCATTCCCACAACATTTGTTGTAATTCAAGTCAAATTCAACATTCACCTTTCAAATGCAAAATCACAAGTCATATGTCACATTTTGTGAAAATGGTCTGATGACGGAACAAGTATGGCCTTTCCAACCGTCCTTAACCGTGGACGCGGCTATTCGAATAGGTTTACACTCTGCAGAGGTTGTACGCTTGTGCCACAACTTTTGATTACATCCGTCGGGGGTAACCCTGAATAATCGTAACTCGAGTACGCGGATCATCAACCAAAACCTTTCACTTACATTTCCTAGTATAGGTACCTCTCCCCATGAGCTTGGCCTCCCAGAGTGAAGACCAACTGTCAACTCGGGAACCGCACGAGGGCTTGGGCCGGACATTCACCTCATCTTTAACGTCGTTTCTTTTGTGGTGGAGGCAGCTTTCGGCATAACCCCGATGACGCTTGTTTAGAGGGAACCCATACTAAGACACATAAACTTCCAGTTAAGCCCTACCCATAATCAGGTATTGTGGGGGTACTTGTAAATTGGAATGGTATCGCATCCGAACCCAACCATCAGTTTTTGTAAAGTTCACCATGTCATTCACAAGTCATATTCACCATCAAAATCTTTCAATAAAATGAATCATCATTCCAAGCTTTTCAAAGTCATTTCATTTCACAAGTTCCCATCTAGAGTAGTCAATTTTATTTATTTAGCAATAGCAACTAGTCATGAGGGGTGCTATCTAGCTTTGTTTGCTTTAGGCTAAATTTGATGCTCTTGTTCTATTCTAGCCCAAGTGAATCATAAAACAAAAATAAACTTTAAAAAAAAACAATAAGCAAAATAAATGCAAGGTAAAAACATGGGATAGGTTTATTGGACATAAAAATAAATGGTGATGGTGCCTTGCTCTTGTAGAGCTTTGCACTTGGGACTTTGCAAGAGGGTTAGCTTGCCTTGGTTGGTGTATTGATCAAAATGTTCCTCCTTCTTCTCCGTAGATGTTCTCGTCGTCCCCTTCGTAGCCTTCGGCACTAGCGTCTATAAATACAAATACGGGTATACAATCACCACACAAGTTCAAGAGCTATAAAAAGCACACACATAAATCACACCAAATATTCTAGCATTATCACCTTGTCATCATGTGGGTTGATATGGTTTTATTCTTAAGAAAAATAATTTCCTCTCATTATATATGTAAATGATAGTTTCCTTTTAATTCCTGAGGAATAATTTCCTCTCATTGAATCTTCTTAAGATTTAATTTCTCAAACCATCACACATGAATTTATGTTGACCTAAGTCAACCATTCATCATCATCATTTGTGAAAATGATTTAAATGAGGTAGAGATACCTCATACCATTTAATAATGCCTATTATGATTTAAAATCTCCAAGTATTTCATGTGAGAGTATTTGACCAGGGGTTCAAACTTCATATGAAAATACTTGGGACAAGATTTAAATGAAGTGATACACCTCATATAATTTACACCAGTAACTAGCATCACTCATTACTATTAAGTGGGTAAATGTGTTGTTTTCTTATTTAGGAAAAATAATTTCCTCTCATACTAATTAAGGGGTTACTTTTAGTTACTTAGAGAAATAATTTCCTCTCATTATCTTATTAAGATTTAATTTCTCTCATGAACAATATATGACCTAGGTTGACCAAAGTCAACCTCTTCACACTTATCATTTAAGAAAATGATTTAAATGAGGTGAACACCTCATACCTTTTAATCCTAACATGGTAAAGATTTAATATCATCAACAATTCATGTGAGACCTAAATGACCAGAGTCTCTACCTCATTTTGAATTGTTCATGACAGGATTTAAATGAGAGAAACACTCCCATAAGATTTAATAATTTGTTGGGACAATTTAAATGCTACTATGGCAAACATCTAATATTCTTAAGTGAGCAAAATATGAGACCAAGCAACAAGGGTCATCACATTACTTCATACAACTTGAGAAGATGATTTAAATGAGGTGCTATACCTCATAGATTTGACCCCTAATGGTGAACATACTTTAAATGAGATGGTGCACCTCATGCATTTTAATAACACTTAATAAAGATTTGATATCATCAAATAATTCAATATGAGATTTAACTAACCAGGGTATCTAACTCATGTTGAATTAGTTGAGACAAGATTTAAATGAGAGGAAGCTCTCATACATTTTAATAAATTATCTTGCCCAATTTTTAATGATCTAGAACTAGCCATAGGGCCAATCTTTAAACTAGGCCATGATCATGTAAAGCAACTATGTCATATTTTTATATATTCTGGTAGATAATGTGACATGTGATTTTTGAGAGTTGGAATTATCTTAAAAGCACTTTTCTATAATTTTTA
Organism: Lolium rigidum; assembly: GCF_022539505.1. Classification (NCBI taxonomy): domain Eukaryota; kingdom Viridiplantae; phylum Streptophyta; class Magnoliopsida; order Poales; family Poaceae; genus Lolium; species Lolium rigidum. The sequence continues at coordinate 272,957,914 of NC_061513.1, read as the reverse complement.
ATAATTATTTGAAGTGGAAAAAGGCCCTGCCTTGTTATTTTTGTCACATTTATTATACAACATATTTTGATTTGAATCCAGTGTGGTTGGATGGGGACTTTCATGAGCTTTCTAAATATATAAAATTTGTAAAATTTGGCTCAGTAGATTTGTCCCTATTACATTTTGAAACTAGCATCAGATTGCAATTTAAATGAAAAAGAATTAAACAAGTTTGAATTCAAACGGGGGCGGGAAAGTAAACGGGCTGTGCAGGGGGAAAGGAAGGTGGGCCGGCCCAGTAGCGCGTCCACGCAACGGGCCGCCTGACGGCATGGGGGCCACGCGTCAGCGGGTTTAATACCGCGAACCGGTACGAGGGGGGTGAACCGTAGGATTAGACTCAGATCTAACGGACGAGGAGCATCGCCGTCGGCGACGAGAGGCGAGGCTACTGGCGGCGACGGCAGGGGGTGGGAGGTTGTCGATGACGAGGAAGCAGTTGGCACCGACGGCGTCTCCAGCGGTGGTCGGAATCGGCGGCGTGCTTCTCAGCACCTCCGCGGACTCCGGTGGTCAAATTGGACGGCGGTGATGGCTAATCGAGCATGGTAGGTGGACGAGGAGCTTGAGAAGGGGAAGGTGAGCAAGATTGGTGTGGAGAGTTGGGCACGGGAAGGTCTCCTTTTATAGCTGCGGGAGTGGCCGAGGGGTGCGGGGCAGGTCGACGGAGTTGGGATGGCTACGGTGGGCTAGCGTCACGGGTGAGGGTGCTGCAGTGTTGGCGACGTCGAGGCGGTCCTAGCGCGCGTCGTGGCGCTGCAGGGGAGTGACGGAGGAGGGCATGCGATGTTGGGTCCTGTCGTACCCGTGGCGGAGGACGGCGAAGGTGGCGTGGGCTACAGCGCTCGAGCGAGCCAATGGAGGTGTCTGGCAGTTTCCTGGCGTCATGGCGACTCTCCTGGCGGACGCTGATGGCGAGGCGAGGGCTGGGTCAATGGGGCACCGTGGCGCCCTGTCGCGTCCAGGGTCGTCCTGGCGCGCGTCCATGCCGGTCCTGGCATGTGCTGGGCGTGTCTGGGCGCGCAGGTTCTGAGCGGTGTGGTCGTCAACTTGGGTCAGCAAGTGTATGGTCATGATCAGTATAGTGAGGGCAAGCTATGTGACATGCTGAGGTGGCCTGGATGGGAGAGGAGAGGGGGTGAGCATGGTGAGGTGACAAGAGGGCCGGCATGGTCTGGTTCTGGTCAAGATGTCCAAAGCAAGGGCAGGCAAGTGGATGGTGAGGTAGAGGGGAGGTGCAGGGATGCTCCAGAGCAGCAGGCAAGGGCAGAGGT
>NC_061513.1:272931652-272956498 GCF_022539505.1 Lolium rigidum | reverse complement strand
GCCGTACCTCGGATTCGTCTAAAATCTGGTGATAACACATACTAAATAAGGTGTTACTTTTAATTACTTAGAGAAATAATTTACTCTCATTTTCTTATTAAGATTTAATTTCTCTTATGAATAATATATGACCTAGGTTGACCAAGGTCAACCTCTTCACACTTATCATTTAAGAAAATGATTTAAATGAGGTGAACACCTCATACCTTTTAATCCTAACATGGTAAAGATTTAATATCATCAACAATTCATGTGAGACCTAAATGACCAGAGTCTCTACCTCATTTTGAATTGTTCATGACAGGATTTAAATGAGAGAAACACTCCCATAAGATTTAATAATTTGTTGGGACAATTTAAATGCTACTATGGCAAACATTTAATATTCTTAAGTGAGCAAAATATGAGACCAAGCAACAAGGGTCATCACATTACTTCATACAACTTGAGAAGATGATTTAAATGAGGTGCTATACCTCATAGATTTGACCCCTAATGGTGAACATACTTTAAATGAGATGGTGCACCTCATGCATTTTAATAACACTTAATAATGATTTAATATCATCAACTAATTCAATATGAGATTTAACTAACCATGGTATCTACCTCATGTTGAATTAGTTGAGACAAGATTTAAATGAGAGGGAAGCTCTCATACATTTTAATAAATTATCTTGCCCAATTTTCAATGATCTAGAACTAGCCATAGGGCCAATCTTTAAACTAGGCCATGATCATGTAAAGCAACTATGTCATATTTTTATATATTCTAGTAGATAATGTGACATGTGATTTTTGAGAGTTGGAATTATCTTAAAAGCACTTTTCTATAATTTTTAATAATTATTTGAAGTGGAAAAAGGCCCTGCCTTGTTATTTTTGTCACATTTATTCTACAACATATTTTGATTTGGATCCAGTGTGGTTGGATGGGGACTTTCATGAGCTTTCTAAATATATAAAATTTGTAAAATTTGGCTCAGTAGATTTGTCCCTATTAAATTTTGAAACTAGCATCAGATTGCAAATTAACTGAAAAAGAAATTAACAAAGTTTGAATTCAAACGGGGGCGGGAAACTTAAACGGGCCGGCCCAGCTTCGGCCGGCGATGCGGGCGGGCCGCCCGACGGCATGGGGTCCACGCGTCGGCTTCTTTAAAATCACCGAACCGGTACGTGAATGGGGGCCGTGGGATTTAAGGAGATCGGACGGCCTCGGTTCATCCTCGTCGGAGACGAGCTCCGGCGGGAGCAAACCCTACCGGCGGCCGAGAGGGTCCGGGAGGGGCCTTACCGTGGTCCGCGAGGGGTCGGCGAGGCGGGCTATCGGCGTTGGAGACGACGGTGGTGCCGACGGTGGTCGCGGCAGCTCCAATGGTGGCCGCAATCGATGGCGCCGTTGCTCGGGGTACGGCGGGCGCCGGCGAGCAATTGGGGCTAGCTGAGGGCATAATGTGAGGAGGGAGATGGTCGAGGAGCGTCGAGAGGAGGTAGGGGAGGCAGATTGGTGTGGAGTTTGGAGGCGGGAGCGTCGGCTTTTATAGGGGCGAGGCAAGGCCGAGGCGGAGCGGGCAGGTTGATGGTGGCGTCGCCGTTCCAGGGCGTTGAAGGGGCAAGGAATGGGCGAGGTGTGTTCCTGGGGTCACGGTGATCACGACGCGCATCCAGGCGAGGTCAGGGGGTGGTCGGAGCAGGGCGTGCGACGTCACCGTGTACCGTCGTGACCGTGGCGGACGGTCGGCGTACGTGGCGACGGTGACAGGGCGTGCGCGTGCCAAGCGGCGTTGTCCGGCGGTGTGCCGGCGTCGAGGTGAGGCTCGCGGTGAAAGGAGAGGTCGAGGGGAGCACCGAGTCGACGGGGCACCGGCGGCGTCTTGTCGCGTCCAGGGATGTCACCGTGCGTGTCCATGCCGCGCCTGGGCGTCTGCCGGGCGTGTCCGGGCGCGCGCGGCTCGGCGTGTGCATGCGTCGGCTTGACCAAGGGAGGGCAAGGGCTGGTCCGGGAGAGGTAGAGGGACGCTCCGGGACATGGAGGTGCGGTCCGGAGACGACCGGAGAGGGAAGTGACAAGGTGATGGCATGGTGAGCACGGGCAAGTGTTGTTTTGGGTCATGGTGACCAAAGCAGAGGGAGTGCAAGTGGATGGTGCGGTGCCTGGGAGGTGTGGTGAGTGCTCCGAGAGCAGCAGGGATGGTCAGGGTTGGACCTGGTCCAAACCAACTTTCAGTATGGGCACAAATATAGGTGCTGCCCACAAGGTGTTTGTGAAAATGGCCGAAAGAGAAAAGTTTTTCAAATTTTGAAAATTCCTTTGGTGGATCTCATTCATATATTCATAGGGATGGAATGGTGGTGGTGGTGGTCAATTTGGTGTTGTTTTGCAAGTTTTCAAAAAGTGGATCATCTTCTCTTTGTTTCAAAGTCTCCTCTTGTCACATCATCTACTGGTCAACCTAGTCAACAGTTAGGTATGGTGGTCAACATGAAAGTTGTTCACTTTGACTAAGGTCTTGGATGACATGGTCAATAGTTGACCAAGTTTGGTTGAAGAAAAGTCAAAGCCGAGAGGGGTAAAGAGGGGATCATGTTATAAAATCGGCACAAATGACCATTATCACATGTGATGTTGGTTTTGAGATTTCCTTTGATTTGATTCTTGTTTCTTTGATGCAATTGTGTTTGTTTATCATATATAAGAGTTTTACAAACAATAGATCAAGCAATGGTGGCCTTGGTTGAAGATTTGCAAATTTGGCTAAGTGTATGTGAGTGAATTTTGGGGATTTTCTCCCTATTTGATTTCTCCCCATTTGAGTTGACTTTTGTTGACTCTAATGTGATTCTTATTAGTTTAGAAACATTTTCAAACCATTGAATCCATTTCAAAAGGTCTTGATCAAAGATTTGCAAAATTGGCCATAACACATAAGAGGTGAGGTGTCAAATTTTATTATTCTTGTAAATTGTCCCCCTTGCTTTACTTGGACATGGGTTAGGGTCAATTTAGTGTTATATTAGGTTGAGAGATGGTTTCCCATCATTTGGTCAAGGTTTGAAGTCATAGGGCAAAATTTGGTGAAATGGCTATGTGTCACATATGCCTCTATGCATATGTTGCATTTGAATTTTAATTTGACTTGGCTTGACCCAATTGAGTGTTGTTGAGTGTTGAAATGGTATAGAGGAGTGATCCAACCATTCACAACAAGTCCTAGGGTCAAGATTCTTAAATTCACAAATTTGCTATTTTACTCTCATATGCCTCTATGGCATTTTTAGTTTCTTTTTATTTTCTTTGGAAACCACTTGGATTTGGTTTGATAAGTACTAGGTAAGGTGTATGAAGGTTTTCCAAACCTCTAAGCAAAGTAGAAAGGCTTAGGGTAAAGTTTTATAAATATAGCCCTAGGCACATATGCCTCTTTCTTATTTAATTTCCTTTTATTTTAATTTAACTAGGGTGGTGAAAAGAGGGGTGAGGTTTAGGGTTTAGTGGGGTTCACAATGGTTCACCACCATTTAGCATAATTAATAAAGGTAGGGTTCAAGATTTACCTATTAGGGCTATATGCCCCCATATGTCTTTTATTTTATTTTGGGTTTCTCAAAATAGATCCAAAATGATTTCTGGAGAAGATTAGGGTTTAAGGTTTTTCTTATTTGATTTCTTTCTCTTTTATTTTATTGGGTTGGTGACCTTCACTTGATCACTTTAGGGTTTTAGGGTTTAGCACATAAGCATAATAACACTCATCATGGCAAAACACAAGATTTAAACAAGATCTATATGTATCAATCTTATTTTAATAAAAGTTTTTGTTGGTTCCAAAATTTGGAACTAGGGAAATTCATTTTGTTTGTTTTGAAATTTTTGGGTTGTTACAAACCCTTCCCCTTAAACAAATCTCGTCCCGAGATTTTAAGAAAAGTTAGGTTCCTAAGAAAGATTGAGCAGTGAGATTAACAGGGGAACATACTTGGCATGGCCTGGGGTGCTTCCTGTGCTTCGGTGGTATTCAAGCGGTAGTAACGACCGTTGCGGTTGTTTGGGTAGTTTGGGGCAAACTTTCTTCCAGTTGCGACACAGCGCTGCTGCTGGGCAGGTGCAGCGGTATTGAGGGCAATCTTGGCAAGCTTCTTGGGGCATTCATTGGAGTAATGACCCACAGTTCCACATTCATAGCAGGTTACCGTTGACTTGTCCTTTTGGGCAATGGGTACAGCATTGCTTCCAGTCCTTGGGGCATTGTTGGCGGCTTTCATCGGGCACTTTTTAGAGTAATGACCAGTAACACCACATGCATAGCAAGTCACAATGGACTTGTCTCTGGGGGCATGGTTGGGTAATGGGATGAGTTGCTCCAGTGATGCTATCCTCACGCGGAGGCGAGCAATGAGGTAGTCCTTCTTGGCGTGCTGATGACGAAGTGCCTTGCGCTCCATTGCGAGGATGTTGATGGTGTCAATCATCTTGGTGTGCTTAATGTGCATCTGGTTGGCTTGGGCACGGGGGTTGTTGCGGGTAGGAGGGGCCATCAGAACAATGAGGTAGATCATAAGATAAAGGGGGAATTTCTATGGTTTGGTTGAGATAAAATTTGAAAAGTTCCAAACTTGAGTAGTGTTGAGGGGGTACAACCAACAACACTTTTTCATTCATACCAAGCATCACATATTACAAATCTAACACACCGTTGGTTTGAAGAACCATTCATTCGCTCTACGATACAAGGGGATCCCGATACAACTCACACCTACTTAAGTGCTTGGGTGATACTACTCTTCAGGGTGGATTCTTCTTCTTCACGGGTGAGGTGCTTGGCGAGAGGCGAGGGCGTTGTCCAAATCCCTGCGGGTTTTGTACTGCCTGAAGTCCTGAGGTGCTTCATCAGTGGTTCATCTTTGGTTGTGGTGGGGGCATGGTCATCGGTCTTCCCATGGAGTCATGTCTTGGGTAGTAGATGAAACGAGTGTTCTTGATCTTGTCCTCATTTTGTCCACACGGACGGGAAATTGCTTCTTGCATAGCTTTGTCTAGTCCTTCCTTCCAAGTGTTTCCCGTTACAGAAAACCATATGGTTTCCCATACCGGGGCATCAAGCTTCCTTCGTAGATCAGTAGAAACGTCCCACTGAGGTGGTTCTCCTACCTGAGCTTTGAGGGGTATTCCGAAGAACTCGGGATACGGGTGTCCTAGATAGTCCACTAGTTGCTTCAACTCCTTTTCGAACCTTAGGTCGCCTCCGGAACCAAGCTGATAGGACTCCCATTGGTACTTCATCTGTGAGTAATTAGGATAAGTAAGTTAAAGAAGTAGTCAAGTGTGCAACATTTTAGGTAGGCTTGTAAAGAAAGTAAAGTATAGATTTCTCATTTTTGCAAAAGATCTCAAGGATAAGAGTGCGAATAAGTTTTTCATAAATATTCACTTCTTTGGTTTTGAAACTAAGTTTTGCAGACGTCCATTCTAACTAGGGTCTCCTAAGGTCAAACAATGGCTCTGATACCAACTTGTCAACACCCGGATTTTTAAGTCCAGATGCCTATTATGCCATACATCGCAATCCCAGGAATATTGTTGTTGCGAGACATAATAGATTGATATCATAAGTCATCATTCATTACAATACTATATATCGTTCTTACAAAGTAGATCACATGATCCAATATTACAATAATAGTTGAACTATTGATTCAACACACATCACAAATACATAGCGGAAGCGAAGTAGTAGAAGGGGTACTCTATAGTCCACAAGCCAACGCTTGACGTCGGAGTAGTCCTAGTTGTCGTAGACGTCCTGCTGTCCATCCTCTTCGGTACTAGCTGCTCCTCTTCATAGTCTGGCCATTTGAATAGCCAGGGACACAGCCATGAGTACTTTAAAGTACTCGCAAACTAATACTAATGTAAGTACTAAAATTTCTGGTAAGGGGGTGCTAAGCTCTAGTTTCTTTTGCATAAAGCCAATTTTAGTTCACAAGTATTTGAAATCAAAACCTTTCATGTGCTAACTAACTCAAGTGGGAACATTAGTGTCATTCCCACAACATTTGTTGTAATTCAAGTCAAATTCAACATTCACCTTTCAAATGCAAAATCACAAGTCATATGTCACATTTTGTGAAAATGGTCTGATGACGGAACAAGTATGGCCTTTCCAACCGTCCTTAACCGTGGACGCGGCTATTCGAATAGGTTTACACTCTGCAGAGGTTGTACGCTTGTGCCACAACTTTTGATTACATCCGTCGTGGGTAACCCCGAATAATCGTAACTCAGTACGCGGATCATCAACCAAAACCTTTCACTTACATTTCCTAGTATAGGTACCTCTCCCCATGAGCTTGGCCTCCCAGTGAAGACCAACCGTCAACCTCGGGAACTGCACGAGGCTTGGGCCGGACATTCACCTCATCTTTAACGTCGTTTCTTTTGTGGTGGAGGCAGCTTTCGGCATAACCCCGATGACGCTTGTTTAGAGGGAACCCATACTAAGACACATAAACTTCCAGTTAAGCCCTACCCATAATCAGGTATTGTGGGGGTACTTGTAAATTGGAATGGTATCGCATCCGAACCCAACCATCGGTTTTGTAAAATTCACCAAGTCATTCACAAGTCATATTCACCTTCAAAATCTTTCAATAGAATGACTCATCATTCCAAGGTTTTCAAAGTCATTTCATTTCACAAGTTCCCAACTAGAGTAGTCACTTTTATTTATTTAGCAATAGCAACTAGTCATGAGGGGTGCTATCTAGCTTTGTTTGCTTTAGGCTAAATTTGATGCTCTTGTTCTATTCTAGCCTAAGTGAATCATAAATCAAAAGTAAGCTTTAAAAAAAACAATAAGCAAAATAATTGCAAGGTAAAAACATGGGATAGGTTTATTGGACATAAAAATAAATGGTGATGGTGCCTTGCTCTTGTAGAGCTTTGCACTTGGGACTTTGCAAGAGTGTTAGCTTGCCTTGGTTGGTGTATTGATCAAAATGTTCCTCCTTCTTCTCCGTAGATGTTCTCGTCGTCCCCTTCGTAGCCTTCGGCACTAGCGTCTATAAATACGAATACGGGTATACAATCACCACACAAGTTCAAGAGCTATAAAAAGCACACACATAAATCACACCAACTATTCTAGCATTATCACCTTGTCATCATGTGGGTTGATATGGTTTTATTCTTAAGAAAAATAATTTCCTCTCATTATATATGTAAATGATAGTTTCCTTTTAATTCTTGAGGAATAATTTCCTCTCATTGAATCTTCTTAAGATTTAATTTCTCAAACCATCACACATGAATTTATGTTGACCTAAGTCAACCATTCATCATCATCATTTGAGAAAATGATTTAAATGAGGTAGAGATACCTCATACCATTTAATAATGCCTATTATGATTTAAAATCTCCAAGTATTTTTCATGTGAGAGTATTTGACCAGGGGTTCAAACTTCATATGAAAATACTTGGGACAAGATTTAAATGAAGTGATACACCTCATATAATTTACACAAGTTAAACTAGCATCACTCATTACTATTAAGTGGGTAAATGTGTTGTTTTCTTATTTAGGAAAAATAATTTCCTCTCATACTAAATAAGGTGTTACTTTTAATTACTTAGAGAAATAATTTCCTCTCATTATCTTATTAAGATTTAATTTCTCTCATGAACAATATATGACCTAGGTTGACCAAAGTCAACCTCTTCACACTTATCATTTAAGAAAATGATTTAAATGAGGTGAACACCTCATACCTTTTAATCCTAACATGGTAAAGATTTAATATCATCAAAAATTCATGTGAGACCTAAATGACCAGAGTCTCTACCTCATTTTGAATTGTTCATGACAGGATTTAAATGAGAGAAACACTCCCATAAGATTTAATAATTTGTTGGGACAATTTAAATGCTACTATGGCAAACATTTAATATTCTTAAGTGAGCAAAATATGAGACCAAGCAACAAGGGTCATCACATTACTTCATACAACTTGAGAAGATGATTTAAATGAGGTGCTATACCTCATAGATTTGACCCCTAATGGTGAACATACTTTAAATGAGATGGTGCACCTCATGCATTTTAATAACACTTAATAAAGATTTGATATCATCAAATAATTCAATATGAGATTTAACTAACCATGGTATCTAACTCATGTTGAATTAGTTGAGACAAGATTTAAATGAGAGGGAAGCTCTCATACATTTTAATAAATTATCTTGCCCAATTTTTAATGATCTAGAACTAGCCATAGGGCCAATCTTTAAACTAGGCCATGATCATGTAAAGCAACTATGTCATATTTTTATATATTCTGGTAGATAATGTGACATGTGATTTTTGAGAGTTGGAATTATCTTAAAAGCACTTTTCTATAATTTTTAATAATTATTTGAAGTGGAAAAAGGCCCTGCCTTGTTATTTTTGTCACATTTATTATACAACATATTTTGATTTGAATCCAGTGTGGTTGGATGGGGACTTTCATGAGCTTTCTAAATATATAAAATTTGTAAAATTTGGCTCAGTAGATTTGTCCCTATTACATTTTGAAACTAGCATCAGATTGCAATTTAAATGAAAAAGAATTAAACAAGTTTGATTTCAAACGGGGGCAGGAAAGTAAACGGGCTGTGCAGGGGGAAAGGAAGGTGGGCCGGCCCAGTAGCGCGTCCACGCAATGGGCCGCCTGACGGCGTGGGGGCCACACGTCAGCGGGTTTAATACCGCGAACCGGTACGAGGGAGGTGAACCGTAGGATTAGACTCAGATCTAACGGACGAGGAGCATCGTCGTCGGCGACGAGAGGCGAGGCTACCGCGGCGGCGACGGCGGGGGTGGGAGGTTGTCGATGACGAGGAAGCAGTTGGCACCGACGGCGTCTCCAGCGGTGGTCGGAATCGGCGGCGTGCTTCTCAGCACCTCCGCGGACTCCGGTGGTCAAATTGGACGGCGGTGATGGCTAATCGAGCATGGTAGGTGGACGAGGAGCTTGAGAAGGGGAAGGTGAGCAAGATTGGTGTGGAGAGTTGGGCACGGGAAGGTCTCCTTTTATAGCTGCGGGAGTGGCCGAGGGGTGCGGGGCAGGTCGACGGAGTTGGGATGGCTACGGTGGGCTAGCGTCACGGGTGAGGGTGCCGCAGGTGTTGGCGACGTCGAGGCGGTCCTAGCGCGCGTCGTGGCGCCGGCAGGGGAGTGACGGAGGAGGGCATGCGATGTTGGGTCCCGTCGTACCCGTGGCGGAGGACGGCGAAGGTGGCGTGGGCTACGGCGCCGAGCGAGCCAATGGAGGTGTCTCGGCGGTTCCCGGCGTCATGGCGACTCTCCGGCGGACGCCGATGGCGAGGCGAGGGCTGGGTCAATGGGGCACCGTGGCGCCTCGTCGCGTCCGGGGTCGTCCCGGCGCGCGTCCATGCCGGTCCCGGCATGTCGCCGGGCGTGTCCGGGCGCGCAGGTTCCGAGCGGTGTGGTCGTCAACTTGGGTCGGCAAGTGTATGGTCATGATCGAGATAGTGAGGGCAAGCTATGTGACATGCCGAGGTGGCCTGGATGGGAGAGGAGAGGGGGTGAGCATGGTGAGGTGACAAGAGGGCCGGCATGGTCTGGTTCTGGTCAAGATGTCCAAAGCAAGGGCAGGCAAGTGGATGGTGAGGTAGAGGGGAGGTGCAGGGATGCTCCAGAGCAGCAGGCAAGGGCAGAGGTGGACTTGGTCCAAGCAAAAATGCAGCATGGGCTTCAAATTTCACTCTGCTCACAAGGTGTTTGTGGTAATGCCCGAAAGAAAAATATTTTCAAATTTTGGAAAATCCTTTGGTGGATCTCATTCATATAATCATAGAGATATAATGGTGGTGGTGGTGTTCATTTTGGTGCAGGTTTGCAAGGATTCAAAATGGGGGTCATCTTCAAATAGTTTCAAAGTATCCACTTGTCAAATGCATTCTGGTCAACCTGGTCAACATTAGGTATGGTGGTCAACATGAGAGTTGTTCACTTTCCTATGGTCTTGGATGACATGGCAATAGTTGACCAAGTTTGGTTGAAGAAAAGTCAAAGCCAGAGGGGTAAAGTGAGGAACATTTTATAAAATGGCCAAATGACCATTATCACATGTAATGTTGATTTTGAAATTTGCTTTGATTTGATTTTGGTTTCTTTGATGCAATTGTGTTTGTTTATCATATATAAGAGTTTTACAAACAATAGATCAAGCAATGGTGGCCTTGGTTGAAGATTTGCAAATTTGGCTAAGTGTATGTGAGTGAATTTTGGGGATTTTCTCCCTATTTGATTTCTCCCCATTTGAGTTGACTTTTGTTGACTCTAAAGTGGTTCTTATTAGTTTAGAAACATTTTCACACCATTGAATCCATTTCAAAAGGTCTTGATCAAAGATTTGCAAAATTGGCCATAACACATAAGAGGTGATGTGTCATATTTCATTATTTTGGAAAATTGTTCCCCTTGCTTTACTTGGGCATGGGTTAGGGTTAATTTAGTGTTAGGTTAGGTTTAGAGATGGTTTCCAATCATTTGGTCAAGGTTTAAAGTCCTAGGTCCAAGTTTGGGGAAAATGGCTATGTGTCACATATGCCTCTATGCATAGGTGGCATTTGATTTTTAATTTGACTTGGCTTGACCCAAATGGTGTTGTTGAGTGTTGAAATGGTATATAGGTGTGATCCAACCATTCACCACAAATCTTAGGGTCAAGATCCTCAAATTCACAAATTTGCACTTTTCTCTCATATGCCTCTATGGCATTTTTAGTTTCTCTTTAATTTCTTTGGAAACCACTTGGAATTGGTTTGATAGGTACTAGGTAAGGTGTATGAAGCTTTCCAAACCTCTAAGCAAAGTAGAAATGCTTAGGGTAAAGTTTTATAAATATAGCCCTAGGCACATATGCCTCTTTCTTATTTAATTTCCCTTTATTTTAATTTAACTAGGGTGGTGAAAAGAGGGGTGAGGTTTAGGGTTTAGTGGGGTTCACAATGGTTCACCACCATTTAGCATAATTAATAAAGGTAGGGTTCAAGATTTACCTATTAGGGCTATATGCCCCCATATGTCTTTTATTTTATTTTGGGTTTCTCAAAATAGATCCAAATGATTTCTGGAGAAGATTAGGGTTTAAGGTTTTTCTTATTTGATTTCTTTCTCTTTTATTTTATTGGGTTGGTGACCTTCACTTGATCACTTTAGGGTTTTAGGGTTTAGCACATAAGCATAATAACACTCATCGTGGCAAAACACAATATTTAAACAAGATCTATATGTATCAATCTTATTTCAATAAAAGTTTTTGTTGGTTCCAAAATTTGGAACTAGGGAAATTCATTTTGTTTGTTTTGTAATTTTTGGGGTGTTACACACTACGACAGCATATGATACGAAGAACAATGCTAACCCTAATACATCTAAGATAACTACGTTGCTCGCCATCAAAAAGGCTTCAGTACGAGCAACGCATGAACAACGAAATAAGCTTGTGCTGCCTAGATCGCAAGATGCGATCTAGGCAGCATGGTGCTTACCGGAAGAAACCCTCGAGACGAAGGAGTTGGCGATGCGCCGAGATTGGTTTGTGCTGAACGTTGGTTGTTGTTTATTTCATAAACCCTAGATACATATTTATAGTCCGGGGGACTTTCTAATTCAGGTGTGCACCTAACCGTGCACGGGTTAAACTCTAACTTCTAACCGACACGTATCCTACTATGGTACAGATACAAGGGCAAACTAGCCCAAACTTTGCATATAAGGCCGATTCACGTATTTCTTCTGTATATAATCTTCAAGCCCATCTTGATCGCGGCCCACCTCTGACTCGGTCAAATTCTGGTGATAACAAACTCGCCCCCCCTAAGCACGCTTGACATGGTCGTCGGCGCTGCCCGCGCCCATGCCAACGGAGCTCCGCCCGAACGCCCACACAAACACGCCACCGTCGCGCCGCGGACACCCTCCATGCTCCTGCTCGACCCTCCTCTACCATGTTGCTTGCTCCGACTGCGACCTCCCTACTCCGACGTTGCTGGCATGCACTTGCGATCCTGCCATCTCCAACGCAGAAGTCGCTCCTCGTGGCCACTATCGCGGCCATGGAACATGGCCCCACATGTCTGGTGTTGGCCAAACGAGACAGCTTGCACCGAGCCTGGATCGAGCCAGCTCGTGTCCTGCCTTAGGTGTGACACTCATCCTTGGTTACAAGTTTTTGTGCATGTAGATTCTTCTAGTTTCAGTTAGTCAATGTAACTAAGATTGCTTGTCTTACAGATTTACCATGAATCTTACTATATATATAAGATAAACTTGAGTTAGTCATGATTCATACATGGAAAATTGGAGATTTCAGAAATTTCTTGATATTTAGAGGGCACATCATGTTCATCGGACAACATTATCATCTCGTTGAGTTGGCATTGCATGGCGACAACAATAACTGAAACGGATTTCCGATGACAACGATCATCAATATCGAGTTGTGCATCGTGCAAGGAATATTAAAAAGTTACACAACAGAATAAAAGAAGTGTTTTTTTTAGAAGTTTTTACTAGAAATAGGACGCGCTTCGTGGGAGGGCGCGCAGCTTCACTTCGCGCGCTGACAAGTGGTGCAGCCTGGTGCGTTTGAAGCCTCCCACGGATCATCCCCATATCGACACGTGGCGGGCGCGGAGTAGGCCGCTGGTTGGCTTTTCTCTTTTTTCCATAGATTCGAATATGAAAACTGAAATATCTTGCAAACCGAGTATCTAAATAAAGTTACGTTTTCATGGTTGTGCTAGTCGCGTCGAGATCTACAAAACTAGATCTCATCTTGATAGGTTTGGACGAACTTTTTTTGGACTGTGCCTTTTATGCCTCAGTTGCACTGCCTTGGGTCGCTTTTGCACCGCACAGTGTCGTGGAAGTGCACCACCGTGTACTGCTTTGTTGTACCATGTTGCACTACTTTGGATCCCTTTGCACCATGCGGCATCCTGGCAGTGCATCGTCCGTGCATTTACCTTTTTGTACCACGGTGCACTGCTTGAGCCGCTTTTGCACCGCGCGGTGTCCTGGTAGTGCACCAGCCGTGCACTGCCTTGTTGCATGGCGTTGCACTGCCTTGGGTTGGTTTTGCACCGCAAAGTGTCGTGGAATTGCACCGCCATGCACTGCTTTGTTGCACCATGTTGCACTGCCTTGGATCCCTTTGCACTGCGTGTCCTAGCAGTGCATCGCCCGTGTATTTGCCTTTTTGTACCGCGGTGCACTGACTTGAGTCGCTTTTGCACCGCGCGGTGTCCTGCCAGCCGTGCACTGCCTTGTTGCACGATGTTGCACTGCCTTGTGTTGCTTTTGCACCGTACAGTGTCGTGAAGTGCACAGTCGTGCACTGCTTTGTTGTACGATATTGCACTGTGATACGTCTCCGACGTATCGATAATTTCTTATGTTCCATGCCATATTATTGATGATACCTACATGTTTTATGCACACTTTATGTCATATTCGTGCATTTTCTGGAACTAACCTATTAACAAGATGCCAAAGTGCCGATTGCTTGTTTTCTAGCTGTTTTTGGTTTCGAAATCCTAGTAACGAAATATTCTCGGAATCGGACGAAATCAAGACCCAAGTTCCTATTTTTCCCGGAACCATCCAGAACACCCGAGAGCCGCCAGAGGGAAGCCCTGGGGGCCCCACACCACACCCTGGCGCGGCCAGAGGGGGGCCGCGCCGCCCTATGGTGTGGGCCCCCCAGGCCCCCTCCGAGGCTGCCCTTCCGCCTATTTAAAGCCTCCGTCGAGAAAACCCTGATGCGAAAAACCACGATACCGAAAACCTCCCAGAGCCGTCGCCATCGCGAAGCCAAGATCTGGGGGACAGGAGTCTCTGTTCCGGCACCCTGCCGGAGCGGGGAAGTGCCCCCGGAAGGCTTCTCCATCGACACCGCTGCCATCTCCACCGCCATCTTCATCACCGCTGCTGCTCCCATGAGGAGGGAGTAGTTCTCCATCGAGGCTCGGGGCTGTACCGGTAGCTATGTGGTTAATCTCTCTCCTATGTGCTTCAATACAATAATCTCATGAGCTGCCTTACATGATTGAGATTCATATGATGATGCTTGTAATCTAGATGTCGTTATGCTAGTCAAGTGAGTTTTACTTATGTGATCTCCGGAGACTCCTTGTCCCACGTGTGTAAAGGTGACGAGTGTGTGCACCGTGTGGGTCTCTTAGGCTATATTTCACGTAATACTTACTCACCGTTATGAATGTCGTAGTGAAGTGCTTATTTATATCTCTTTATGATTGCAATGTATTTTGTATCACAATTTATCTATGTGCTACTCTAGCAATGTTATTAAAGTAGTTTTATTCCTCCTCGCACGGTGTAATGGTGACGAGTGTGTGCATCCGTGTTAGTACTTGGTTTATGCTATGATTATGATCTCTTGTAGATTATGAAGTTAACTATTGCTATGATAGTATTGATGTGTATTATTCCTCCTACATAGCATGAAGGTGACGAGTGTGCATGCTATGTTAGTACTTGGTTTAGTCGAATTGATCTTTCATGCACTCTAAGGTTATTTAAATATGAACATTGAATTGTGGAGCTTGTTAACTCCGGCATTGAGGGTTCGTGTAATCCTACGCAATGTGTTCATCATCCAACAAGAGAGTGTAGAGTATGCATTTATCTATTCTGTTATGTGATCAATGTTGAGAGTGTCCACTAGTGAAAGTCTAATCCCTAGGCCTTGTTCCTAAATACTGCTATCGCTGCTTGTTTACTGTTTTACTGCGTTACTACTGCTGCGTTACTACTTCTTGTTTACTGTCCTGGGCAAAGCACTTTTCTGGTGCCGTTGCTACTACTTATTCATACCACCTGTATTTCACTATCTCTTCGCCGAACTAGTGCACCTATTAGGTGTGTTGGGGACACAAGAGACTTCTTGCTTTGTGGTTGCAGGGTTGCATGAGAGGGATATCTTTGACCTCTTCCTCCCTGAGATCGATAAACCTTGGGTGATCCACTTAAGGGAAACTTGCTGCTGTTCTACAAACCTCTGCTCTTGGAGGCCCAACACTGTCTACAAGAATAGAAGCTCCCGTAGACATCACACTGCCTTGGCATTTGCACCGTGCGGTGTCCTGGCAGTGCATAGTCCGTGCATTTTCCTTTTTGTACCACGGTGCACTGCTTGAGTCGCTTTTGCACCACGCGGTGTCCTGACAGTGCATTGCTCGCGGTGCACTGTTTTTTCTCTTTTTTTAATGACGCGGGGTAGGTAGACATGGAGACCGTTTAAATATGGGTTTGTTAAACGCGGGACAGACTGTTGCAGCGCAGCCACGGCGTGGAGCGGCCACGCGCGCCCCTAGTTGCTCTCTTATTTAAAAGGTAAATCTTTGCCATTGAGCATGCATTGTTGGAATGTTTGTTTGGGCTCTACTTATAACCAAATATATTTCTATTTTTATTATACTAAGTGATTGTGTTAGAAACATAGTAATATTATCATCTTAGGATCATCTTTGCATCACTCTTTAAGTTCACCCTACTCGAGTCCTTCGCCACTTCGTCCATCGCCACACGTACGATGCATGCTACACGCTGCACACCGAGAACCTCTACCTGCCTTGTACTTACTGGACTGTACGTATACGTCTATATACTAAGTCTCCGGGGACTAGCTAGTAGACTGTCAGGAAAAAAGATCGCTAGACTAGTATTACCGACAATGACGACACCCGTCAGCACCTACGTGCTTGTCGCGAAGGATCGGGGGCATCGGAAACAATTCCTTGCTCCATCACGGAGGTAGACCAATATGCATGTGTAGATCGATGTGCACGCGCTGGCCGAGAATTCCACGGCTCGAGTTACCGTCAATCTCCGTCTGGCATCATGGCCACACGGTGGGGCAATAATAATCTAACTGTAATCTTTCCAGTTCACCCGAGTCCAGTCGATACCTGATCTATCGACTGTTCAAACGTAAAACGTGTATATCTTACGTGTGTATCTTACGTTTTGGTGTATATCTTACGTATGACGTATATTGCCAGGAGATCGCAGAGAGGGAGACGCATACGTGTGTAGAGGAAGTTAAGTGCTAAGATTTTCGTGGAACTGATCAAACAGGTGAGTCGACGAAATCCATTGCTCCCTCCTTTCACAACTAAGTATATTTTTATATTTTATTCTAAGTTAAATATTTTAAAGTGTGACCATTTTTATTAAAGAAAGTGATCACTTATGGCACCAGTTTTTTTTTACGAAAAATTCGTCAATATATTAATAATCATCAATAGCAGTACAAATAGAATAAAAAGTAATAAAATTTACAAGTATGTATTTGTATCACCTAGCGATGATTACTGACACTGACACTAGCCAAAGGCGTGTGGCCGTTCTCGCCACTCCATCGCGGGAGCCAGACAAAGCTTATCTTGGTAGAGCTTGTTGTAGTAGACAAGCAGGAAACTCATTGTGCTAAGGATCTAAAGAACCAGCGCACAAGAGCAGCAACCGTCGCCAAAGATGATAACCATAGAGCAGAAAAGACTAATCTGAAACCACACCAACAAACACAAAAACCAATCAGATCCTAGGAGATCCGTCGGGCACACGAGTCCACACGCCCTCCACCAATGCTAGACACACCACCGGAGCCTCACCATCCCCAAGAAAACACTGAAATAACCAAACAAGGAACTCCCCCCCCCCACCCCACCAGCAAGAGGCCGTGGTCCGCTACACCTCCAAGGCCCCAAGGCCACCTCCCGTTCACCTCCTTTGGAGTCCCGTACCTAGTATCACTAAATTTGCTTTTAAATATAATTTCATATTATACCAATTTGATGTTATATATGTTGCTACATGTTTTTCAATAAAACTAATCAAATATTTTCTTTGTTTTACAAAGAGCCAGAAGTACACTCAATTGGGCTTGGAAATCTTGAAATATTAGAAAACAATTGAGGATATATTTAATACAGAGCTAGTTTTATCTTTTATAATCATGTGATTTATGACACCAATTATCCAGACTACTCCATTTAAGAAACTATGAATCATTTTCCTCGGATATGCAGCCTTCGACAAGGACACAAGCATGGATGAAGCATATGTATGCCGTGTGACTTGGACAAACGATGTGAGTCTGGATTCACCATAACCATCGGGTTATGTCATTTTATTTGTGCTTGCAGTTTGGATCGGAGATCAGTAGGGTCATAAATCCATATGTCGGGTTTGGTACTTTTGATGATGATTATCGTTATATCGGTGTTTTTTTTTTGCAAAAAAAAAGGTAAAGAAAAGTTTAAGCATTAAAAGTTCCACAACTTTCAACGAGAGAACAAATTGTCAAATTTTGTAAATATTGGTAGGTAGTGTGAACCAAAAGACTACACTTTAAACTGGACTAGTTCAACATAAAATTTTCATCAAGTAAAAATCCACAATTTGACATCTTTTCCATATCATATACCTACGATGATGTGACATGAGTATTTTTTTAAAAAAAAATCCACAATTGATTCTTGTGAAAGGAAAAGATAAAAATGGAAGATTGCATTCCTTCAGTAGTTGGCGAACGATATTTCTCCCCTCGGAAACGATTTATTTTTGTTGTTGTAAATGATGTCAGCTATTTATGGTCATGATATTTTGGATTTTATTTTTGGCCACTCCTAACTCTAGTGTTTCCATTAACAATGGTGCGACTATGATGATCTTAACTAAAGCTTCCGAACTTCTCTCTTCAGAAGACATTCCTTGGGTGTTTACGTGTAGCGATATACTCCATCCTTCTGTACATATAAGTCTTCTTTTACTTGTCTTAGTAAGATTTATTCAGATTTTAGCAAATCTTAAAAAAGGCACAACACTTCTGCGCATATGCATTATCCTCAGTATTTTCGATAAAGGATGCTTTCATTACTTTTATAAGCAATTACATCCAGCCTCTGCATAACCAGGATGCACACAGCCGTTTATGTTGTCTCAGGTTCGAAAGTGGTAAAAACAAAAAACTAGGCGAGATACACATCAAGATGAAACATATAACGCCTAAGAAGTAGGTGGGGCATCTATCCGTAGACTATGCTGCCACCCATGTTGGGAAAAAGTATCCCTCGCCGCAGCCTCCAACCGTGTACAGACCTCCGTAAACAGGTCTCGGTTCTCCACTCGCTGAAGAGGTAACCACGAACGGAGAATACCTGTACATCTGTAGATGACCTGCAACAAAGAGCAATCTTTATCATTAAAAATCTTGTCGTTTCTACATAGCCAAAGCACCCAGATAACTGCTAGCGCCCCCACCCTAAGAAGCAACTTAAACCTTGAATCAACACCATGTATATATATATATATCTAACTAAAGAAAAGACTGCCTTAGCAATTTACCATACGCGCTAAGTCTTCATGTTGGATGGTCAAGAGGAATAGTATTACCGCGGAATCGATCTATAAATACCAGCTCTGAATAACAGCAATGAGAAGCATAGCGCCTCTCACACCCAACAGCTGCCTGAGACGATGGGGTTCTCTTCTTCCTCCCGCTCGCGTGCTGCTTCGGCGCTACTGCTTTGCCTTTGCATGTTGTTGTGCAGAGTACACGGCGAGTCTCGCAAGGTAAGCAAGTACACCATATATGTTTCCGTTGCTTAGTTAATTAGCTACTCCCTGGTTACTAACACTCTGCATGCATGCGCGCGTCTCTAGCTTTACATAGTTTACCTAGGTGATGTGAAGCACGGACACCCCGACGACGTCGTCGCTTCGCACGATGATATGCTCGACACTCTCCTCGGAAGGTACGTGTAATTTCAATAGCAAACTTGAGTTGTTCCGCATCAAGTTTGGTGAAATTATTCTTATTACCAAAAGTTACAAATGTGGAACGGATTCTACAGACCTATTTGTCTTCTTAATGTTTGCTTTAAATTTTTACCAAAGTGGTGACTATTAGACTAAATTTGGTGGCTGATCATGTGGTGTTTCCGTCTCAGACTGCTTTTATGCAAGGTAGATACATATTAGATGGTGTTGTCACTTTACATGAAATAATTCATGAGATGCATCACAAAAAGTTGAATGGGGTAATACTCAAAATCGACTATGACGAAACCTACGATAAAGTTAAATGGTCCTTTCTTCAACAAACTCTCAGGATGAAATGTTTTTCTGATGAGTGGCGCGCTCTCGTTAATAACTTTGTTTTTGGAGGAAGTCTTGCCATTAAGGTCAATGATGACATTGGTAGATATTTCAAGACAAAAAAAGGTTTGGGGCAAGGTGATCCCCTATCTCCAATGTTATTTAACATGGTGGCGGATATGCTTGCTATTATAACTGAGCATGCTAAAGTTGATGATCTGATTGAAGGGGTAGTTCCTCATTTGTTTGATGGGGGCCTATCCATCCTTCAATATGCCGATGACACAATTTTATTTATGGATCATGACTTGGAGAAAGCAACAAATCTGAAGTTAATTCTTTCAATATTCAAACAACTTTCAGGTCATAAGATTAATTTCCATAAAAGTGAATTGTTCTGTTTCGGTGAAGCCAAAGACGATGCCAACCTATATGCCGAGTTATTCGGATGTGGGCTTGGGTGTTTTCCAATTAGCTATCTGGGTATTCCGATTCATTATCAATGACTGACGTTGGCTGAATGGAAAAATGTTGAGGAAAGACTTCAGAAAACGCCTTAGTAGCTAGAAAGGAAAATTACTATCCCTCGGGGGAAGATTAGTTCTCATAAATTCAGTACTTACGAATATGGTGATGTATATGATATCTTTCTTCCAGTTGCCTAAAGGAGTCTTGCATAGACTGAATTATTTCCGATCAAGATTCTTTTGGCAAGGGGATAATGAGAAAAATAAATACCGGTTGACAAAATGGAGTGTTGTTTGCCGTCCAAAAGATCAAGGTGGACTTAGTGTCCACGATTTTGAAGTTAAAAATAGAGCCTTGCTAGGTAAATGGCTGGCCAGGTTGTTACCGAGGATGGAGTATGGCAACAACTATTACAGAAAAAGTATGTGGGCTCAAAATCAATATCTCAGGTTCTTTAGAAACCAGGAGATTCACATTTTTGGGCTGACACTATGGCAACTAAGAAGCACTTTTTCCCTTTTGGTTCTTTCTCCATCAAGGATGGGTCTGAGATAAGGTTCTAGGAGGATAGATGGTTGGGTACAACTACTCTTCGAGAACAATATCCAGCCTTGTACAATATTGTTCGACATAAGTGAGATACATTGCAGAAGGTGATGGAAACTTCTTCACCCTGTATGTCGTTCAGGCGTGATCTCATTGACACCCGACTAGCTACATGGAATGAATTGCTACAAAGGTTAGCTTTAATCCAGTTGGTTCAGGAAGCCGATGAATTCCGTTGGAGCCTTACCAAGAATGGTATATTCTCGATCAGCTCTATGTACAAAGCTTTAATTATACCCAGTCAGCCAGTTGTTAATAATAAATCCATCTGGAAGATGAAAATACCGCTGAAAACAAAAGTTTTTTGCATGGTATCTTCATCGGGGTGTGATTCTAACTAAAGATAACCTTCCAAAATGCAACTGGCAGGGTTGTACGAAATGTGATTTCTGTCATGAAGAAGAGACAATAAAACATCTTTTCTTCAACCGTCGCGTTGCTAGGTCTATATGGTCAATCATTCAGATAGGTTCTACCTTATACCCACCTCGCATCATCGCAAATATTTTTGGCAATTGGCTAAATGAGGTGTAGTCTAGGTATAAAATGCTTATCAGGGTGGTTGCGATTGATTTCGTGTGGTCTCTTTGGCTATGTAGAAATGACAAGGTTTTTAACGATAAAAATTCTTCTCTCTTGCAGGTTGTTTACCGCTCTACGGCTTTGCGCCGTTCATGGTCGCCACTTTAACGATTGGAGGATCGCGACCTCTTTACGGAGGTGCCTACACGGTTGGAATACAACCAAGGTTTATTTTCCAAAATGGGTGGCCACATAATCGACGGATTGAAGCCAATGAAGCTTAGTCTAGCTGGCTCTATTTGTAGTCTTTATCTCTCTCAAAATAGGCTTTCGCCCCGCTATATTAATATAGCAACCACGATACAACAAGCATGCTAGGGCCGCTGCACAACCAAGCCCAAAAGAACCAATAGAGAAAAAATAAAAAGAAAAAGAATGCCAACACCAGCAGATCGACAAGAACGAAGAGAACCCGCCACCGCTGCGCCTCCCGGAAAAGTCCTACCACGCTCCTAGCACTCCGAACCACTGCGTACCAAACAACACCTTCAACAAGGAGAACGACGATGACACCGCTGCTGTCCGGACTAATCCTAGGGTTTCCCCCGGTACACAGAGGGGATTGGGCGAGGGGGTACATCTGACGCCCTCCAGGAAGGCAAGGCGGCGCCCTCGGGCATCACAGCGACGGTGTCGGCAAAGCCAACATGGATTTCTCCCAACCCCCAACATCACCACCCCGTTCATCCGAAGTGCTCCACCCAACCAACCGCCCACAAGCACGAGCCACCACTGTCTTGACATCATCCTCGCTGTGTCCCCGGTGGTCCTCGACGCAGGGCCTAGGATGAGGTGACTGAAGATAGCAGGGTCGGGGGAAGCAGCGCCGTAGCCAAGCGGGAGGGAACTACCTCCACCGCAATCGCGGGAACCGACCGGACATGGCAGCACGAGCCGACCAGGCCCGCCTGGCCCGGTACGCCCACGTCGCCAAGCTGCGGCTGGCCGGCCATGGCGCCGCCACCACCCTACCACCACCGCCCCAACACCACCAGATCCCGGGAACACCGCTGCCTGACAGAGGGAGCTACAGCCAGCCCAGCCCAGATGGGGCCCAGATCTGGGCGGAGCAGGATCCGCCACCACCACCCCGGCCACGTCGTTCCGCCGCCAACAACGATGCCACCGCGTCTCCGACCACCCCAACGCGCGGTAACCATGCCGCTGCACCAGACTGCCGCCGCCTGAGTCCACCGCCGCCATCCCGAGGCCCCCTCGCCCCCGTCAGGCCGCGGGTAAAGTCTGGCCTGCCACCACCGGCACCGCACGGGCACGGCCCGGCGGCAGCAGGGGAGAGGAGGGGAGGGGGAGCTGGGCGCTAGAGAGGAGAAGCGCGCCCGGCCGCCGCAGGGGGGCGGCGCGGGTCGCGAGAGGGGAGAGGGGGAGTTGTTCCAAAGACTAGTCGCCTTTGTCCTCTTTATAAGCTCGTTTTGTTTCAGACTTGATATTTGAACTGCTGTGTGCATCTTAATTATGCAGAGGTTGGGTGTATGCTTAAAACTTTTGAGTAATGAAGCACCCTTTATCGAAAAAATGTACGAATGGAAGAAATAAGTAAGCAAATAATTGGTTCTATCAGATACGAGATGATCACAGAAAAGAAAGACAATATACTTTTTAAATATTAGAATCATACTTGTCAGACCGAAGCAAAGCGGATACATATGATATCACCGAATTAATATCTATCTTTCAAGCTCCATCCGTGCAAGCTTGCGCATGTGCATGAAAGCACAGTGACAACAGCCATAGATATGGTGAACAAGGCTGCAATTGCAATCATGGTCACCATCTTCACACCACAAGAAGGTCGGCGTCGACCATTGGCCGCTACCAAGTTCATATTGCGCCGGACTATCATGCTTCATACGCTGGCGGCGTAAAATAGTGTCGCCCACCATGTTAGGTATCGCCTTGAAGCCAAAAGTCATAGTCTCTCTCAAATAAACACATATATCATCACCTTGGCTGCTAATGTTGTTGTTAATGGTAAGAAATAGCGCTTTTCCTCCGATGCTTGTCACTGGTACAACATTGCCCATGATAACGTCGGACACCCTGTAAACTAGCATCCGGTTCCTGGAATTCATCTGAGCATTGTGGCCAATCAACAACATCTCCGAGTCACATTCGGCCATGGTGAATCCGCCGCGGATTTTGTCCATGCATGGGACAGGTGCCGATCAATTTTGGTGGAAGCAAGGAAGACGGTATTCCATCGTTCTCATGTTGGGGTGGATCGGTCTGGAAAATTTGTTCTGCACCACCATGTATGATCCGAGAGTCCAACGTGTACAACTTCCCCTGCAATGCTACTGTCGTGGAGTATGGTGTGAAGCTCCAAGTAGAGACGTCCCACTGCTGATCCTTAGTGGTAGCAAAGAATACACCGGGTATATCGCTGATCTTGATCATAACCGCGACAACTTCACCCGCGCTCACGCTGATTGAGGTCACACTCTGGAAATTAACCCATTGTCGGTGTCTCGTGTGCTCCGACATATTCATGCGCGCTCTTACGAGGGACATGAGTGGCGGGAGATCCGCAAAGTCGCCGGTGAAGGGGTGAAGGAGGCGGATCGCGGCGGAGTCTTGCTTGCCCCACTGCACGAGGAGGAGGCCGTCAACCGAGTCAAGGATACGGTAGTCGCTTGGGAGGGATAGCCAGGTGCAGACGGAAAGTCCCGTGGAGAGGTTGAATAACTTTTTCCTGCCGTCGTCGGGGTGGAGGCCATGGCCCTCGGGCAGCAGCATCCATCTCCTCGGGTGGAAGCGCGGGTCGACGATGCCACGGCCGCTCGGGGCGGCGGCGCTGGACCGCCAGTACTTGCACACGGCGCGGAACCTAACGTAGTCCAGCAGGTCTCCAGTGGCCAGCAGCCGCCAGCCAACCAGCTGAACCAAATCTGCATGGAGAGACAGCCACGGAGACATGTCGTCGGAGCTGGCGGCCGAGGGGCAGTAATGGCGGACGGGGCCCTCGCAAGTTCGGCGAGGATGAGGTGGGTCGTCAATCGCAAATCGCTGCTGGATCAATCTGGGCTGTTTGCCTGTTAGACTGTATATTCTGTATTTGTATTTGTAACCCTGTACGTACCCTTTGGTACCCCTATATATATGAGATAGGCCACGCCCCAGAGCGTTGAGCCAGTTCCTCCCAAACCCTCATACGATAACATGGTATCGTAGCACCGCAATTAGGGTTACCCCCCAGCCGCCGCACCTCTCTTTCTTCTTGGCCGCCGCCACCGATCTCTCCGATCGCGCCGCCGCCGCCATGACGACTGGTGCAGCCGCTTCAAGCGCCTCGGGTGCCCTCCCCGCCACCGATCCTGCCTCCACGGCCTCCACTGCCCTCGCCGTCCCGCCGTCGCTCGCTCGGCTCCTTGCCACGAGCGCCACGAGTCAGATGGCATCGTACAGCACGACCCGCCCGCTACACCTAGAGGCGGGCTCCTTCTCCAGCTTCTCCAGTGGTGCGTTCCCGCCGCCACCGCCCAACTTCGCGACGATGGCGTCCACCGTCGCTGCTGCATCGCCCCTTGCCGGCACCAACCTGTCCGGGCCGCCGATCCCATTGTTGACGGCCCCCGCTGCATCGCCCGCCATCGCCGACGCTCCGGCCTCTCGCGGATGGCGCTGCCCCAACTCCGTATCAGCTAACCAATCTGATTACTGTGCGTCTTAAACCTGATAATTATCTGTACTGGCGCGCGCAGATCTTGCCTCTTCTTCGCAGCCGTCGACTCGATGGGTTCGTCGATGGGAGTCTCCCCTGTCCGTCTCGTACGGTCGCTGCTGTAATATCCCAGGTTTAGAGGCAACAAAATGAGAGAACACCAAAGTGTGCATTGCATTCATGCATAGAAAATCCGGGGAATTTTCGCGCTTTCAAATAAAACTTACCACAAGAATCGAAGTTTCACTTGACTTGCTGGGACTGAAGTAGATCATCAAGTCAAGCGCTATAAACTTCACCGTGATCTTTGCTAAAAC